>NC_135719.1:116555236-116822802 GCF_964656455.1 Halichoerus grypus | reverse complement strand
ACTTGCTGGCCTTTTTTTTTTTTTACATCTTTTTTTTAAGTAATCTCTACATCCAACATGGGGCTCGAACGCACGACCCCGAGATCAAGAGTCGCACACTCCACCGACAGAGCCGGCCAGGCGCCGCTTGCTGGCCTGTCTTTACCCACACTTCTCACAAGTTCAATCGACTGATTTCAAACAACAGAAGCAGGGAGAAGAGCCACTCCAGGTGAGGACTCTGCGACAGACAAGAACCAACGCTTCCGGGTTAAGGGTGGACACCACACCTCGGGTGCGCAGCCGCCGTGGCGACCCCCGGCCCCGAGCAGCGCACACGCCCAACGGATGCTGTCGCACCTACACCAGAAAAGGCAAAGTTCAACAGTGGTCGGCATCCTCTACCTTAAGAGGCTCAAGGGATGAAGCATGTTTTAGAGAGATGTTTGTTTCATAACGGTTAGAACTCAAGTACAAAAACAAGCGAACGGAAGCCGACTCCATCAGGGTTCACAGGCGGAAATCTCGGTTCTGTGGAAACTGAGCTCTAAAATGACTCACTGCCCGCGTGCCCCAATAGCCACAGTGCGGGTGCTGACGTCATGACAGGCAGTACTGCGGTTCCTACCACCACCACCAGCTCTCCCATGAGCCAGAAGCTTCCAATTCAAAGCTATGGCAGGTTAAAGGGGAATGCTAGAAGGACAGGAAGAGCATCATAGGAGAAAGGAAAACAATGAGGGCCAGAAACTTATGAAGTAACACCCCCCCAACTGGGGGCTTTTCACGTAGGGTGTCATAAAACGTTTGCAACCATCACAAATTTGCCTAGGGTTCAAGGTCCATTGGGCATAATACCAAACAAAACAAAATCACAAAAGCTTTCCAGAGACCACTTGGCTCCATCTTCCAGAAGACCAAAGCCCACATGTCAATCCCCAGAGTCGTTCAGGGGACCCATGGGTCATGGCCAAAGCCTAGTGCACCCAGGAGATCCACACCAGGACAGTGGGCCAGTCACTCCCGAATCTTCTCTCCAGGGGTCTCTGAGACACTTCTCACTCCAACTCTCACCTCATCTATGTTTGGCAGGTGCCCAGCTGAAGCTAAATCTGTCCCTGGGCCTTGGACTCAAGAGCAGAGCACAAGCAGACGAACAGACGTAGAAAACACACACCCTTATCACCCCCAGAGCTAAGAATAAAAGCAAGGTTTTCTCTTTTTCAACAGACGATTCATTCCAATAAATCCAAGTACATAGTAGCAAGCCCAGTCATGGAAGAAAATCCAGCAGAGGAAAATGGAACTTTTTCCTGAGACCCAAAGTAAATATTTCCTGTCTGGATTTGGTGCCACTTGATGTCTAACTCGTTTTCCCCACGTCCTGCCTCTGTTCTGCTCCAGAACTGGGCTGGGGATCACCCATGATGTCTGAGCGTTGCTCCTGGCTGAGTCCCAGGATCCTGAGAGGCAAAGGAGCAAGGTTTTGGTCCCAGGAAAGCTAAGAAGGAGCACGGAGGCCTGAGTGAACAAGCATTCTCAGGGCCCTGGAAAAGGTGGGCTGCCCAGCCCTGGTGGGCAAGAAGGGCCCGAACGAAGGTGCCTGGGAGGGTAGCAGAAGCACAGGGACAGGACGCGCCACATGTGCCCGGCGACCCTCCCTCCTGCCCTTTCCCGGGATGTCCGGGGAGGGGAGAGCCAGCCCCAAATGCTGCTGCAGACAGTCCCCGTCCTGGTCAAGAGTCCTGTAAGGAAGCCTCTGCCCACACAGCCCTTCCCTTACCAGACTGCCGGCGCCCCTGGCGCGCATGCGTGGACACCTCGTCCTGGGAGGACCAAGCCTTCTTCAGGCGCTCTGGGCTGCAGCGGTACCGACTGGGATCTGCCCACGAGATTGACAATCAGCCTGGGCCTGGACTCTGACCATCCCTGACCCCACCTCTGCTGCCTGCCCCAGCTCCAGGGGCCAGAAGCCTCCAGAGCTCCCTCCTCTTCCAGCTTCCATCCAGAAATGTTAGGCAGTGGGGGTCCCACCTGCCAGCAGGACCACACCCTGGGTCCTGCAGTAGACCCCTAGCCCTTGACAGAAGGAGCGTCCCCATTCTCCCTGCTCTCTGGAATAGAAGTACCAGGCAGAGCTTCCCCAGGATCTAGAGATGTGGCCAGTTAGGGAGAAAGCAGGCAGAAAGAGTACACTTACAGTAGGAGTCCATTTCCAAGATGGCTTCCTTGGCCTGGAAGGGAAGGAAACGCACCCAGTTACCACGTTGCTATGCACATGCCTCTCTTGGCCCACCGGCTTGCTCTTGCTGCACTGGGACACCCCACACCCTGTGGGGCTGTGCCGAAGCCCACGGCGCCTACTGCACTGACCCCCACTTCGAGTGAAGCCGACGTCCAGCAGTAAGGCACTGGTGAGCCCCTGGAGCTGGCTGAGGGACACCCTCTCCCTGCACCCCGTCACGGGGCAGGTGGGGCACCCCGGGAACTCACCTTCTGGGGGATGGTGGTGTGGTGGTTCTCCAGGATGAGCCTCTTGATGTGGTGAGTCCAGCTCCGTTTCTCCTCCGCTGTTTTGGCCTGGAAGGACCGAAGGGAGAGGAAGCCAGGGATGTTACCACAGGCCAGGAGCCGTCAGCCGTGGGCCGTGTCCGGTGCCTCTGCCCTGCCAGGGCGCCTCTGTGAGGTTACCTGAACTCCTCCACACAAACCGAGACACGCCCGCAGGGATCGCTGCCTTGCAGAGGGAGACCGTGAGGCCTGGCACAGCTGAGCGAGCCGAGGCGGCGCCGTGTCCCCGGCCCGAGCACCCTGGCCCGCCCCTCACCTGAATGTTGTACTGCTGCTTGCTGTGCTTGTAGTGGGTGACGGTGAAGCACAGGGAGTCTCTGGTGCTTTCGATCAGCATCAGGGAGGAGCACTGGGGCAGAGGGAGAGCGCGGTCAAGCACGCGAACAGGTGGGGTGGGGGGGCTGACCTGGGGCCCCAGCCCCTCAAGACCATCCGGGGAGACAGGGAGAGTAATCTCAGAAGGATGGAGCTGGATCCACCCCAACTCGGGTCCTATGAAGAGGTCAAGAAATGGAGCCTGGGGGCGCCTGCTAGGCTCGGACGTTAGAGCCCGAGACTCTTGATCTCAGGGCTGTAAATCTGAGCCCCACATTGGGGGAAGAGATTACTTAAAAGTAAAATCTTTAGGGGTGCCTGGGTGGCTCAGTCGTTGAGCGTCTGCCTTCGGCTCAGGTCATGATCCCAGGGTCCTGGGATCGAGCCCCACATCGGGCTCCTGGCTCAGCGGGAAGCCTGCTCCTCCCTCTCCCACTCCCCCTGCTTGTGTTCCCTCTCTCGCTGTGTCTCTCTCTGTCAAACAAAATCTTAAAAATAATTAATTAATTAATTAATAATCAAAACTTTAAAAAAAAAAAAAAGAATGGAGCCTGGCCCACTGCAAGGGGGAAAGAGGGCAAAGGCCGTGACAGCAGCCTGGCTACCGGGATGTGGCCCTTGTAGACAAAGTGATCGCCTCGCTTCTTGGTGATGAGCAGTGCTTTGTCAAAGAGGAAGAAGGTCCTCTCGTTGCGTACACGGTGCACGCGGAACGTGCCCTCCAGGACAAGTTCCCCGTAGATGGTCAGGTCCGGCCCCTTCCAGTTGATGAGCAGCGACTGAATCTCCTACAGCAGAGAAGCCCCGACCCCAGAGTCAGGCTACTCGTGACCCTCTGGGGACGACACGAAACCCCAGAAACTCCTACAGACACAGCCACCACCCGCATCCATCAGATACACGCTGCCACAAGGGCCCCCCCAGAGAAGCCTGCCCCGCAGGGACACCCACCCTCGGCTCCCCCCAGCAAGGAGGCCGCACCCTGCCCACCAGCCGGCCTATCCCTCCAGCGACCAGCCCTGGAGCACCTGGAGCCGGACCGCATGCTCGTGTCTCCTCTTCATGTCGTTGATGTACCAGGCCACACAGGTCATGGTGTCAATGGCATCCTCCACCACCTCAAAGCCATCCTCTTCTTCATCAAAATGTTTGGCAATTTCCTGTGCGGGAGACAGGAGTGTAGGCAGCCCAGACTCAGCCCTGGCCCTCCCCCGGCCCCCCACATCCACAGGAAGACCACTGGGCTACCTGGAGCAGCAGGTGGTACTTGAGGATGCGCTGCACGGGCTTCAGCAAGTAGGAGCCCAAGGGCAGAGAGTGCTGTAGTAGCTCCTGCCGGTCCCGAAAGAACTTGGCCTGTTGCTTGTCCCGCATGCACTCGGTCAGGGCGGCCACTGAGCTGGGGGTGGGGGAGAAGGGGCCATCACCACCTGGGAAGGCCTACACAGGGATGTGGGGTGCTCCAGGCCCACAAAATAACTGTCTCCCCCTCCACCCCAATACTCACTTGGGGTAGTTGTTGCAATACTGGGTGTAGATATCAAACTCTTGACTCTAAGAGGAGACCAAACAAAGATGGTGATTTCTGGGAGACTCCCATTTGACTCTAAACTTGGGTATACCCAAAACATGGCCCTGACCCCCCCAGAGCACACTCGGCGCCCCTCTCCCTGAACACCTGCAGATCCATCTTTGGACCCATCTGTCTGGGACATCCCATCCACCTAGCGGCCCCCGGCTCTACCCCAGAATGCCCTTCCCATGAGACAGGGCACCGGGCACTTCCCCTGGACAGAGGCCTCCAGGACTCACACATCCTCTTAAGCTGGGCACGCCTGTGCCTCGGAGCCCCCAGCAAGGCGGGACAAGAGGCAAGGACCCAGCAGCCCCTCTTACCCTTTCCACGAAGCAGCTGGCCACAGCCACGGGATCACCATTGCAGCTGTCCAGGTCTCGGAGTAGCTGGCTGGGGGAGGGGAGAGTGGTCATCAGACCCCAGACAGCGCACAGCCTCCACAGCTACCAACACGCCCCCTCCCCAGCCTCCTGGTGCCCAGATACACAGGGAGCCCCGGGTGTCATGCCAAAGAGTCGGGGCGTCCATCCTGAGTGAGCCCCGCCCAGGCCAGCAACCACAGAAAGTACCCAGCACTGCCGCAAAGACGGGGAGCAAAGAACACCCACATGCTCAGCAAGCAGGAGAGACAGGGGACACCAGTACCCACCTTGGGAGGGGAGACAGCTCCTCTGCAGGCAGAAGGAGTCAAACACACAAAGGCAGAGATTAAAGGGGGGAGAAGAGAGAGAGGAGACTCCCAAAGGAACCAAAGGCCCCCAGTTCAAAAGGATGCACGAAAGGGAAAGAAACAGGGTGAGCCCCAGTACCCCCAGAACTTAGATGGGGCACTATGGGAAACCCTAAACACAATGTTCCCCGGACACCTCCTCCTGTGCACCTCTTTTCCCGACCCCACCACCAGCCAGCCCAAGTCACCCTGCGCCTGTTCTCCCGGACTTCTGCAGCTGGCCCAGCAGGAAGCCCCTCTGGCCCACGTTAAAGGGCCCAGGGTAAGGTTCCTCCTACTACCGATGCTGTCTCCTCAGGCACTGCCCCTCCCAACCAGTGTCCCTTCCCTGGGGAATCTGTGGGCCCAGGCAGCAACACACCAGATCCTCAAGGAGCCCCTATGCCCTGAAGCAGCCCCTCACCGGGCTTTGCTCAGCCTCCCCCATCACATTCTGCCTGGCCTGTCATTCTCCTAATGGGTCAGATTACCCCCAGGGAGACCTGACTTCCCATGGGGTCCGTGGGAAGGTGAAGAAGAAATAAAGAGATGTGCAAGTGGGCAGTGATGATGGGAGAGACAGAGGGGCCACACAGGCACAGGGGGAAGAGCATTACATGCCAGAGGCCAGCAGGTCCCTGAGGGGTGCTGGCCCAGGCTGGACCCAACATGCACATGGCCTCAAACGATCTAGCACATTAGCCCCAGGGCACATGGTCCCACATCCCCCTCTCTCCTACAGGGAGCTAACTATTCCGCTGAACAGGGATGGACCACCATTACCCACCCTCGGCGATCAGGCCCCAGGCCCACATATCACAACCCAAGAGACTAGGGACATCCAGGGCTCCTCCTTAGGCCCCGAGATGGGCCTCACAGGCAGAACACGGTGTGTGTTAGGCCCACTCCATACCTGTTCAGTGCATAGATGTTTTCTATGTTCCCAAAGAGGGCGCTGACTTGTTCTGGTTTCAGCAGCCCAGGCGTGTCAATGATCTTCAAGAGGTAGTCCTGTGTGGAGGGAGGCATCAGAACCCAGCCCCTCCTGGTGCAGTCCTGTTCCCCCACTTCCCCCAGCCACACCTCAGTTCTGTCCTGCATTTACAATGACAATGTAACTTCACAGACATCGCCTACTGTACTGGGCTGGAGAGCTCTCCTCCCCCCTGACCCCACCCCCGGTCAAAATCAACATCCATTCAGAACCTCGGAAGGTGACCTAATTTGGAAATAGGGTCTTTGCAGATGTAATCAGTCAAGGATCTCAGGACAACAGCATAGTGGATTTAGGGTGGGCCCTAAATCCCATGACAGATGTCCTTATAAGAGGAAAGGACACAGAGTGACACACAGAAGGTGGCAATGGGAAGATGGAGGCAGAGGTCAGGACAGAACATCTACAGGCCAAGGAAATCTAAGCAGCAACCACCTGGCAGAAGCCGGGAGGGAGGCATGGAATGCATTCTCCCCCTCAGACCTTCCAGAAGGACCCAATCCTGCCAATATCTTGATTTCTGACTTCTGGCTTCCTAAACCAACATAGAAGAAACTTCTGCATTTTAGCCCCCAGCTTGTGGTGATTTGTTACAGAGGCCCGGGAAACAAATACGTCTCTCTCCGCCGCGAACAGAGGGCATCCTCAGTGGCAGCCACCCGGCCACCTGCCCAGGGGCCCCGCGGGATGAA
The DNA here is from genome assembly GCF_964656455.1 of Halichoerus grypus. Lineage (NCBI taxonomy): Eukaryota > Metazoa > Chordata > Mammalia > Carnivora > Phocidae > Halichoerus > Halichoerus grypus. The sequence goes on along the minus strand of NC_135719.1, from coordinate 116,815,966 downwards.
GCACGTCACACTGGTCCTGGGGGCGGGGGGGGCTCTTCATCTCACAGAGGAGGAACCTGAGGCTCGGGGCTTACGCAGGAGCCCGAGTCCCCGTAGCCAGGAAACCGGAGAGCAGGGATCTGGGCACAGACGGGCAACATCCAGGCCAGTTTCCCCACTGTGTTCAGTGTCTGTGAGCACAGCGGTCCCTGCCCCTCCCCACCAACCATGCCCACGCCCCGAGGGTCTGCAGGAGGTTCTGCTGGCCCAAAGTGAGGCAGCACCAGCAGTCTGAGGCTCCCCCCAGAGCAGGAGACATGAGGCCTCCCCACTGCTCCATGGGAAGCAGTCTGCTTCTGACACAAGCTGTCAGGGAGAACTTTCCCTCCAGCGGTGGCAGTGGGTTTACCAGCGAGCTGGGCCACCCGGAGCCGGAGGCCAGCCCCACCGCGGCCTCAGCAAGGCAGCCGCTCGGGCGGCGGGCCTCACCTCCACGATGCTGCGCAGGTCCTGCACGTACATCCGCTCCGTCTCCACGATCTCCCGCACCACTCGGCCCAGGTAGCTGAGCTTGTGCGCCGGGGCTGCCGGGGCCCGGCCGCCGAACGGGGACAGCGGCCCCCTCACGCTCAGCCAGCCGCTGGAGCTGCTGCTGCCGTTGGGGGGACGCCTCCTACTACCCGGGGAGCCCGCCCCGTTCTCGGCGGAAGCCTCGGAGCCACTGGGCTCCTCCATGGCACCGCGGCTGTCACGGGAGGAACCCGACGAGGACGTGGTCGAGGTCAGGCTCACCGGCCGCTCCTGGCCGCCATCCTGGCGGAGGGAGGCAGAGACGGGCATCCTGGCATCGCTGCCTGGCGAGGGCACTCCGGGGAGGTTCTGGGTGGGGCAGACAAAGAATTAAATCTCAGAATCCTCACAGAAACAGAAAGTAAAAGGCTGCTGGGGGAGGAGGGAATGGGGAGTTAGTATTTAATGGGTACAGAGTTCCCATTTTACAAGAGAAGTCAAGTCCTGGGGATGGATGGTGGTGATAGAGGAGGAACAATGTGAGTGTACGTATGCCACTGAACCACCATACACTCTAAAAGGGTTAAAATGGAAATTGTACGTTTGTGTATTTCACCACAGTTTTAAACACAACAATTCTGAATGTCAAGAAGGTCCCTTCCCTCAGACTCCACAAGTATGCACAAGGATGCCCAAGTAACATCCCTTCCTGACTCCCAACAGCTCCGGCATTCCCAGGAGGAAAGGGTGACCGCATCCAAGACAATAAAGGGCTCAGAAACCCGAGCCCCAGGAGAGCAGAGAGGACATCTCCGCTAGAGCAGCAGTCGGGGTGCCTTCGGACGGAACCCCAAGCTCAGCCCCGTGGCTCTGGCAAAGCACCCAGCCTCTCAGAACCTACCCTAGGGCTGTGTCCTTGAGGATGCAGCGACTTGCTGCAGTGACAGGTCTGAGCGTGGTGCCTGGCACGGGGCAAGGGCTCCATAACCCATCGAAACAGTGATGATAATAATTGTCAAAAAGCACTTCCCAAGTGCCCACTTGTTGGGGCCTGTGCTGGGGTCACCAGCAAGGACAGCTGAAGATCTTGCTCTTATGATCTAAGATGACACACATGCCAGAGGGTAAGATGCTCCTCAGGATTAGGACATTTCTGGGGGCACCAGCCATTGCACCATGAACGTGAAGCCTTCTAGATACTGACAGGGGAGGCAGAGGAGAGAGTACAAAGGCTCCCCAAGCCCCAGCACCTGGTACAGGCCCTGACTCACCCCAGCTCCCAGAGCACAGGAAATGCCCCAGGGCTGAGCCACTGATGAGTCTCTCTAAACTCCCTTTAGCACAGCAAGGTCAGGCAGCCCAGCAGACAGGAAACTGCTCCCAGGTAAGGCAAACGCAGCCTCAGGTGGACTTTAGTCCCTGAGCAGGTGGTGCTGTTCACAGTAGACCCACCTGGAACAACCTGGAGCAGTTAAGTCTGGGAGGGGCTAAGGCCTCTTGGGAAGGACAGGGACACTTTACCCCAACCCCAGCAGACCACAGCTCACCAACACCACTTTCCAGAATGTGTATTTCATTGCTGTTTGCACAAGGAACAAAGTTCCACCCGCACTTTCACTGCCCCAAAGCCTTCCACCCCTAGTTCTAGGGCTCGGAAATTACTAGACCACAGGCTAGAGCTACAAGAAGGATCTAGGTGCCACCACTCTGGTAACCCTGAATTTCCCCCTGCTTTTCTGGCTCTGCTGTGCCAGCACCCCTGGGCCCTGGGCTCTGGCTTTTGCAAATGTTCTCTCTGCCTGGACATTACTCCCAAGTCCCTGCGCACCCCAACCCCCACCCTGTCTATCCCAAGCCATACCACCCCCCAACCCGTCACTTATACCCAATCCTCAGGTTTCAGATTAGAAGCCAGCCCCCTTCTAGAAACCTACCCCAAAAACAAACCTGGATGCCCCCTTCTGCATACTCTTACAGCACCCCAGGATTACCCCTACCACTACCTGTGTGACTGTGACTAGTTTGAGATCCCCTGCCCTAGACTGTAAGCAACCCAGACTCAGGGGCCTTAAGGGTAATCTGGCAAATGGATGATGGTGAGCAAACTGGTGCGTCTACTGCGCTAACAGTCGAGAGCCCAGCAAGGACCCTCTCCAGCTCAGCACCCTGCCGCAGGTCTCAGCTTGCGCAGAGGGAGGGGTGTCACCTCCCTGCTGATCTACAGGAGCCTCTCATTTTGCACGTAAGGACACAGGGGCAGCGCTAAAGCCATGCCTGCCTTCTCCCTCCCTTCCAGGTGCAACAAAGGAGAATTAACAGGCTCATCTTGGTGAAACTCTGAGCATCTCAGAGGAGAGCCCCTTGGGAAATGCAGCACTGTTACTTTTTCCTCCCTCCTCAAAAGAGCCTTTGTTTTTTTTATTTTTTAAAGATTTTATTTATTTGACAGAGAGAGACACAGCGAGAGAGGGAACACAAGCGGGGGGAGTGGGAGAGGGAGAAGCAGGCCCCCCGCGGAGCAGGGAGCCCGATGCGGGGCTCGATCCCAGGACCCCGGGATCATGACCCGAGCCGAAGGCAGACGCCCAACGACTGAGCCACCCAGGTGCCCCTCAAAAGAGCCTTTAAAATCAACCAGCTGATGGGGCACCTGGGTGGCTCAGTCAGTTGGGCGTCTGCCTTCGGCTCAGGTCATGATCCCGGGTCCTGGGATCGAGTCCCACGGTGGGCTCCCCGCTCAGCGGGGACCCTGCTTCTCCCTCTGCCTCTGCTGCTTCCCCTGCTTGTGCTCTCTGTCAAATAAATAAATAAAATCTTAAAATAAGTAAATAAAATAAATAAAATAAAATAAAATTAGCCAGCTGGGCCTTTCTACAGAACCAGCCCACAGGGTAACACTGTGTCATTTCCACACAAAGAAAGACAAAGATCCAAACTCCGCCCCAGTCCTTAACCCCCAGCCCTATGGGACTCCGGTGGGTGTCCTTCAAACCCTGCTGCAGTCAGGCCCCCCCACCCCCACTGTCAGTCGCAGCTGGAACAATGGGACAGAAACTTACGACCTAAGACCTTTCCCAGATCAAACCTGGGGTCAGTCAGCCCCTATGGGGATGCTAAATGGCAAAGGCCCAAGTCCCAGATGGATTTCACAGCTGGCCAGGTCAGTTTTCAAGTAAAAGATTAGCCACAGCCCCCCTCCACCCCCACCACACTCTCAGGGGGGCCTTCTGAGGGTCACCTTTGGGGACCCCATTGCCCTATGAACCCAGAAACAAAAGGAAAGCATCTTTTCTCCTTGGAGCACTCTCCTGTGGTGGAACGCAGCCGTCTCCCTGCAAAGCAAGCTCACACTGTCCAAGCAGTGCCCCTGCCCAGCAGGCCCCCGGGCTGAGACGAGGCATGCCAGCCGAGCGCTGAAGCGTTCTGAGTGCTACAGCACAGCACGCCGCTTTCATCTCCTCACAGCTCCATGAACTCAGTCCCACTGCCGCCCCCATTTTACAGACACAGAAACCTGAGGCCACAGGAGCATGCGGTGGAGCCTGGACGTGTACTTGGGCACACAGGCTCAGTGTTCCCGCCGCCCTGCCCCTGCCTGCGGTCTCCCTAATGGATTTCACACAAGCCGGGGCCACAGGCAAACGATTAGTCACAGGCCTGGATGCTAGGGCTCTGCCTCAGCCTAAGCTGTGGGGAACTTACTAAGTCTTGAAAGATCGTAGCTTTTAACATGATACTTCATTTACCCTACAAAGGCCGTGGAGGTAAAGGAATGAAAGTGAAGATTCCTTAGAGCTATTTCTAGACCTGCTACTCTGTGACCTCTGGCCATTTACCCTCCTGTTGGAACATGGTAAAATACAGATTCCAGGTCAAAGGATGGCAGGTCATGGAAAAGGGAAAAAGCATGAGGTCACCAAGATCTGACTATAATTCCTTATATGAGACAAGATCTGCAGGGACCAGGAGACCCAGGACCACAAGGCTCTCTAGGACAGGCTTCCTGGAAAAGAATGCAAAGACCCAAAAAGGGAGGATGACAAGCATGTGGGGCAGTGAGAGCAAACAAGGCAGAGTCCACGGGGGCTGTTGGTAGGACCATCGCACTCAATTTGAGTGCATTCTGGTCCTAAAAGCCTGAGCCCAACCATTACTGTGTGTGTACTTCAGACTCCCAAAGAGACAGCACTAGTACCTGCCCACATGTCCCGGGCCAGAGGCAACATTTCCTTCCTCTCCACTAGTATCCCCCAAATTGCAAGGTTCCCCTCAAAGACAAGATTAGAACTCAGGTCTTCAAAACTCACCTGGAAGACACAGTCTGGCTGGGGAAGTGGGAGCCTAAAGGAGACAGGCAGAGAGCGGCCTAGCTCCCAAGCCAGATGCACACGCCTACCTCCTCCTACCGCACCCAGTTTCCAGTTTTCCTGAAGTCTCCCCCAGCCATGACCTCTTCCATCTCTCAACATGAGTCAGTCCAATCATCAATCAGTGAATCAGTCTTCTAAAAAACTTGGTATCTCCAGTCCCACACCTGTGAAGGTCCCCCAAGCCTTTCTTTTTGATGGACCCAAGAAGTGGCTCAGACACAAATCTGTCTGGTGGGGGCGGGGTGGGGGGGGTCATGACAGGAGAGGAATGTTTCTTTTTTAACACTCTCTATATTTAAACACAATCCGCACCCTTCCTCTGCCCACACCTCCCCAGGTTATCGGCCCTCCCTTCTGAGGACCTTCCCTGAATGTCCCCAGGCGGAGAGGCAGGCTGCAGCAGGCCCCTTGGCTTCCCAGCACAGCTGACTGGGGTCAAGTCCCACATCCTTCTCCTCCTCAGTAGGCTCAGCACCATGCCCCCAACCTAACCCATACCTCTGCCTCCAACAGAAAAAAATGACAAAACCCATAATTAGCCCCCATGTTCTATCCTCAGGCTTCCGGTCACTGAGGCAAAAGGACCCTGCTCCCCCACCCCCAACTTCAGAAAAGATGGTCCCAGGGATGCCTGGGTGGCTCAGTTGGTTAAGTGGCCGACTCTTGATCTCAGCTCAGGTCTTGATCTCAGGGTCATGAGTTCAAGCCCCGTGCTGGGCTCCATGCCCAGTGTGGAGCCTACTTAAAAAAAAAAAAAAAAGAAAAAGAAAAGTAAGATGGTCCCACAGGGGCACTCACCTGGAACCTTCTGGAGAACCTCTCCTTTTCTGGTCCTGAGGAATCCCCAGGACTCAGCAACATTCCCTTCTGGCCCTGCCTCCCTGGCCAGCAGGCTGCTGTGGAGAAGGCAGGAGAGGGAGGGGCGCGCTCTCCGGACAACCCTCCGTGCAGGCCAGCTCTGGAGATGCCCCAGAAAACAGTTTGCTTCCGAGAGGCCGGCTCCAGGTGCAGAGGAGGCTGATGTCATCCTTTCACCTTCCGCCCCTCCCCCCACCCCTAAGGAGCGGAAGCCGACACACCTGTGCTAGAGGCAGGCCGGGACCGAGCAGGGGGCTCTCCCAAAGGCAACTGCTCCAACATCCGCCAGCCCTGCACACCTCCCCAGGGGCTCTTCCATCTCTCAACTACACCTCCTACACATTCCAAAGGCTCTCCAAACCTGGGCAGCCAGCCGCCTTTGACCTTCCCCAGAACGACGGCCCCCAAGTCCCCCGTCAGGATCTCCTGAGAGGGCACCAGAAGGAAGCAACAGAGAAGAGCTACAGCGCCTCCAGACAAGCACCGCAGGAGCAAGGGGAACGGCCGCCGAGACCTCAAACTGGGGTGCTGCGCTCACTGGGCTGTGCTGTCACCCACAGCTGGGCGCCGCCCCACGCCCGGCTCTGCCGGTCTGCTCTTGCCACTCCCCCTCGGCCACACCAGCGGGAGGACACCTTTCACCACAGCCCCAGGCTTCCCGGGGCACAGGAGGGTCCCTGAGAGGGTCGGGCTCGTTTCCCCTTTCCGGAGCAGTTTCCTCCCTCGGGAGATTCAGGAGCTCTAAGCACCCTAAGACAGGACAAGGGAAGGCTCCCTGGGGAGTGACTGTGTTCGATATGTTCAATGTGAGCGACGTGACTGTCACAGAGGCTGTGCAAACAGCGTGATCAGGGTTTCTGGGCCACAAACCCAGGCCAGCTGGCTCAAACTCATTTCCCCTCATGAATGTAGATTCCCTCGTGAATTCCCTTTCCCACCACCCCAGAACAGCAGGGGCCACCAAGTGTGGCCGGGTCTTTGAAGCGGGACTTCAGCTGCTGGGAAGGAAAGGGATCGTGGCTGCCAGTGGAGCCCTCCCACCTGAATCCTGGGAGGAAGTTTGGGCCTACACACTGAAGTCCAGAAAACTCCCTCAGCCTGGCCCTGCAAGGGAAGGAAAGCCCCTGGTATCTTGTCTCAGTGGAGGACCACTTGCCCGCACCTCACTGTTCCCACCACCCCACAGCCCCAACATTTGCTCGTGTGGTTTCTCATACCTGGGATGTATCCCAGACCCTCTCTCCCTACACAAATTCGGTCGGATCTCCTCCTTCAGAAAGGCCTCCTCAGCCACTTCCAGCGCATCCAACACACCCAATACTGTAGACTTCGCCCCCCACTTCAAAGAATAAGCACATCCTAATCATCCCTGGATATAAAGAACCCACAGATGTTGTTTTATTTATTTTTTTTTATATTTATTTATTTGACAGAGAGAGACACAGCGAGAGAGGGAACACAAGCAAGGAGAGTGGGAGAGGTAGAAGCAGGCTTCCTGCTGAGCAGGGAGCCCGACGCAGGGCTCGATCCCAGGACCCTGAGATCATGACCTGAGCCGAAGGCAGACATTTAACGACTGAGCCACCCAGGCGCCCCCAGATGTTGTTTTATACGGCAAGAGAGACTTTGCAGATGTGATCAAGTCGAGGATCTCGAGATGGGGAGATAACCCTAGGCTACCTGGGTGGGCCTGATGTAATCAGAAGGGTCCTCACAGGAGGGATGCAGAAGGTGTTGGAAGCTGATGTGACAACAAAAGCAGAGGGACAAACAGAAAGAGGCTGCCGGCTTTGCAGATAGAGGAAAGGGACAGCCAGCAAAAGGATCTGGGCAGCCTCAGGAGGCTAGAAAAGGGGAGGAAACAAATCCCAGAAGGACCACAGCCCTGTGGACCCGGATTCAATTCTGACCTCCAGAACTGTAAGATAATAAATATGTGTTGTTTCAAGCCACTAAGTTTGTGGGGTTTGTTAGAGCAGCCATAGGACACTAATACACACACACACACACACGCATGCACCACACTTTTAAATCTACTGACCCTGAGTATCACTTAAAGTGCTGGTCCCTGGGGGGTACAAATGTGCATACTTTTCTTCTGGACTAGACAGTAAAGGTCAGAGGGGCTGGGCCTGCTTTCTTTTTTTTTTTTAAGATTTTATTTATTTACTTGACAGAGACACAGCGAGAGAGGGAACACAAGGAACACAAGCAGGGGGAGTGGGAGAGGGAGAAACCAGGCTTCCCGCGGAGCAGGGAGCCCGATGATGGGGCTCGATCCCAGCACCCTGGGATCATGACCTGAGCCGAAGGCAGACGCTTAACCGACTGAGCCACCCAGGTGCCCTGGGCCTGCTTTCTTGTACCATTCCTTCACCCCCCAGAGAGCAACGTACATACCAGGTGCTCAATAAACACCCGTGGAAGGTCTACGGGATGGTGCTGCAGCATCTCTCACCAGTCCCATAGACAAACAGTGGTCAAAACCAAGGGCTGAGCCAGATCCTCCGAAACTAATGAGTTTCCACATTAGTCACTACCAGCAAGTTTCCAATCTGCCATGAGGTACCCAGGAGCAGTGACTGCTCAGTCAGCCTAGCAAGCCTGTCCTACTTGGCCCCAGACAAGGGACTAGAGCAAGGGCATCGCTGCCTTACCATCATGCCACATATCAAGTGACCAGCCACAAAAAACTGAGAGGAAGGGAAAAATGGCCAAGGAACCACTTTGGAATTTGGAGAAGAGACTATAATAAGGTCCCCCTACAAATAGCCCAGGAAAAGCCGTCTACCAGGAAGTTTCATATACATACATACTAAAGGCACATGAGAACAATTACTGTTGATCAGAAATTGCTATTGCTCACAGCCAGGGTAGGTCAACGTGGCTCCCAGCACAGCTCATCATTAGGCAGGGAAATGACACAATGTCCCCAGAAGATGGAGCAGCTAAAGCCGGGGCTAGAAATCACAGACAGACTCGGTGTTCCTAGAGGCCCCACCTCTCTCATCACTAGGCCAAAAAGGCTCACAGGACCTCCACGCCTTACCAGCAAACTTCAGGAACCTTGCCCTGCAAATCAGCCATCTTGTCCCCACCGCAGGGGGCAGGGGCTGCTGGTTTGGAGGCCCCTAGGCTGGGGTGGGGGCGGTGAGGAAATGTGAGCCGCACCTTCAACAGTTGCAGCATTTACTGTTGCATCACGTTCAAAGGCACTGGAGAATCTCAGCAGGAAGCAAGTGGGAACAGAGGGGTTCCATTAGGACCCTCTGAGTCCCCAGCAGAAGAGGACAGAATATGCACATGTGTGCACGGGAGTCCACGCACTAAATGGATCCACAGGCTCTGGAGCCGGGCAGATCTGGTCTAAACCCCAGCGACTCCACTTGACTGGCCCCGTGTGGGCTTGGGCAAGTCACCCGACCTCGCGGAGCTTCAAGTTCCTCATCTGCAAAATGAAAATAAAAGCACGCACCTGACTGGGTCTCCAAGACTGAGAGGATACAGAGCAATGCGCACGACCTCTGCCACGCAGTAAGCCCACCCTAAGCGGTAGGATGACAAGGACAGATAAATTATTATTTGTTTCACAAGCACTGGGCCAAGAGATTTTTTTTTTCTGATTTATGCCTATAATTTTTATCCACATCTCAAATCAATAATAAAGATGAAAGTGTTCAACTTGGTGAACTAGCATGACCTAATCCTCGCCCGCCAGACATTCATCATGTATAATCCCGACATTGATTCGAACCACGATCTTATATGGGAAAATATAAAGCAATTCAGCTGGAAAGGAAAACAGTCTGATAGCCATGCCTGACAGAAGGGCAAAGCAGAAGATGAAGTCTAAGTGAGTCAGAGTCCTTTGCTGCGGCAGGCAGGGCACATTCCTCAGGGCTCCACAGGGAAAAACAACGTGTACTGCAAGCAGCTAAAGAGGAACAGAACGACAGAGGACACCAGGCGTAAGCAGGAACAGAATTGCAGGAAATGGAAGGTGGCAAAAGCACAAATAAGTGATCAGTAACAACCATCCTTGACACAGGCCCTTGGGTTTTAAAGAAAAAACGAAATCCAGCTGCAAGGTGGACATGTGAAGGACCAGGACATAAGACAAAAACTCAAGGTACGAGGAAAGCCTTGCTGTTCACCCATTTCCTAAATCACAGGGGATATCAAAGAGGGGGAGAGCAGCAAAATGACACAATGAGTATGAGTGAGCCGGGGAGACCAGCCAGCCCGGCTCCAAACCCGCCCCAGCTCTGCTCTTCAGCAGCTGGGTGATAAGGAGCAAAGCAGTGAGCAATCTGGCCACAGTGTCCACCCTCTCATTTGGGGAGAACAGTCCCCGCCCTGCCTAAGTTGTGAGCTGCAGAATTCACTGGACAAGTATTTTCAAGCACTCACTTTGCACAAAGACACTGTGGCGGCCTTGTGGGAGACAGAGATGAATCACACACACAGCCCGCTCTCAACAGTTGATCCTCTATCAGGAGAAGCAAGACAAGTGCCCCAATAACAAGAGGAAGTAGAGAGTGGGGTCGTGAGCAGTCTGGGACTTCAAGGCTGCCTCCAGTTTGGCGATTCGTTCCACACTTCTGAGCATGATGTTAGGCCCTGGGGATACTAAAATGCATAAGACATTGTCCCTGTCTTTGAAGAATCGAATTCTAGAAGGAAAAACAGCCCTATAAACAAATTATCCACCAGGCAGTGCCTTGAGTGCTGTACAGAAGTACAAATACAGACACTGTGCTAACAGAAGAGGGAGGAGCTGTGCTCCCTGGGGCACCTGGGCAGCTTTAAAGGAGGTGAGACTTCAGCTGAGCCTTGGACCATGAAGAAGCTTGTACTTGCCAAGTGAAGAAGAGACAGGAGGGTCCTAGGGGCAAAGCAGCAGCATGCGACAGCTGAGTCCCAAAAGGACCTGGACCTTCCCAGGACCCGGGGCAGTGGGCAGCAAGAGGCCAGGCTGGAAGGAATCAGACAGACTGGAGGACACATGGGCAGTGGCTCTGTGGGAAAGGACACGCCCGAGCCGCGCCCGGGCGAACAACTACCGAGACTCTAGGACTCTAGGAGATGAGGCGTGAGAACGGGCCCTCGACGGCACGTGGGGCTTTGGCAGCAGCTGTCCAGAGCCAAAGAGTGTTCAGGAAGAATCCAGAGGCCCAAGAAGGTGCTGACTGTTCACAGAAGCGTCAGGGAGTAGAAAGAGAGAATGACCCAGGGAAGCATCTGCTAGAAAGAAGAACGAGACCTATTCCAACCCTTGTGTGGCAGGGGGAGCAACGAGGATCCAAGTAAAGGTGAAGGAACAAGCTCCGTGTAAATCACATGCTTCTGAAAGCAGGAAGAGTACACCGACTCTAGAAAACTGAGATCTGGGGGCTTCGCTGGAAGACAATGTCCCATGGGATTCCAGGCCAAAGGCTCTCTATTGGGCTGGGAGTCGGTCAGATTACATCTCATCACCTGAGGGTTTTCTCCCTTCCCCAAATTCTCACTTTCCCTCCCCAAGCAAGTTAGAATTAGGGGGCAAGGCTGCCAACAGGGCGGCTCCCCCAAACACAACTTCCTCTCTAATTCCAAGCATGACCCTCCAGACCCAGAAAAGTGCGTTCGTTAACGTGAGCAGCCCCCTTTTGTGAACTGCTGCCATCCGGCAAACCACCCTGGCCTGCCCCACTTCTTGGGCATTACGGCAAAAGGGCTCCGATGACCCCCACCCCCATATTTGCCCCGGATGCTGATCTCGGGCCTGGTGCCTGACCCAGAGAAGTTAGGCAGACTTCATAGATTCCCACAAGTCTCAACTCTCAAAGGCAGCCAGCTCTCAGACAGCAAGTCCTCATGCACTATCCCTCTCCCAGAGCCTCTCAGCTCTCCACCCCACAGCACCTGCCTCCACCCCCCAGGTCCCTCACCTGCCCTTCTAAGGGGCCTCAACCAGGGAGGCCCAAGAAACTCATCCAACCAGTTCCCAGGCGGGAGGAAAGGAGCTTTCTCCCTTAGCTGAGAGGTTAGGAGACCAGAACGCAGTGGGGAGGGGAGGCTGTCACCAAACCCCAGGTTCTCAGGTGAGGGGATGCACGTGGTGTGGAGCGGCACGGCCCAGGCAGCATGGTCCCGCTCCTGGAAAAGCAAGGCCTTGCTTCAAGGTAAAAAACATTAGCCAAGTCAGGGTGGCAACCTGCCCCCCGACCTCCCTGCTCCTGCGGCCCAGAGCTCCGGAAGTGGTGGGCACAGCCCCTGCCTGGCAGTGTCCATCCAGGATGAAACTGGGTGGGGATAACTTCCTTTCACTCACTGACCTGCCACCACTTAATTTTATCCAAAATAACCACCCTCTGTGGATTCTGGGAAAAAGAAACTTCAGGAAGAAGTAGGAGATTAACTCTGCTTTTCCCAGCATGTGTGCCCTTTTGTCCTGGGTCCCTCCAACAGCGGCCCCTTCTCTAAACCACCCAACTCTGAATGTCCAGAAATCAGAAGACCCTCTGAAACCCCCAGCAGAACTGTCTGCAGTCTCCTCTAAAAACGAACACAGGATTGTCTTGTTCTTACCCAGCCACAACTGACAAATCCACTAGAAGAAACCAGGGCAAGAGAGAAGGAAAAAAAAACAAACCCACAGCTATCCTATACCTGCATCCATGGGGTTCCTCAGTTTCTGAACCCTCAAGGGAGAAACCTACCTGTTGCCCCCAAACCTGCGGCTGGCCAGGTTTCACGGGGGAGTTTATAAAGGCCTGGAGGCCCAGAGCTGAGAGTCCTCCTCAGGCCGCTACTGTAGCCCTGGCCTGGCCTCGGCGGGGTACCTACCGCTTTCCTCAAAAGGGCTCCCATCGGAGCACCAGGGGCTGCATCCTCCCAGCCCCGGCAGGCGAGCAGTTAACAGGCCTGGGGCGAGCAGCGCGCTACCACCAACAGCCTCGGGAATTAAAGTGCCCGCCGCCTCCTGCAAAACCTCTTCAATAAATGTCCTATTCAGAACCAGTTCCGCGTGTGGGTCATACTTTCTGCATTTCTCTCATTCCTGATTCCTGGGGGGCCCCTGACAGAGGAAATGAGGCTGCTCACCCTAATTCAGCAGGTGAGTGAGGACCCAGGGCACAGTCCGGCAGGTGAGCACTGCGAGCCACTGAGGACACGCAAGTATCTGAGCCATTAAACACAAGGGGACACTGACTGCAGGAAGTCCAACACTGAAGACACTTGAACAAAGCCAGATCATTCACCAGCACAACAATACTCCATTTATGTGTCTCCTCCCCCACCCCAGGCCCTCACAGCCCAAGGATATTAACCCTTGTCCTTCCGGCTGCCAGGAGCACAGGGAAGGGGCGCATGGGTAGCAGGCATTATCATCGCTGTTTTACAGATGAGGAAACTGAGGTACAAGTGGCTCCCAAAATGGCAGACTGGAATACCAGCCAGCATGTAATCAGGCAGCACCAGGCACTGTGCTGAACACAAGCCCTATGTAATCTCCTCACAACAACCCCGAAGTCCAGAGCCATGTGCTCACTTACCCAAGGGCCCAACAGGGAGGTAGGAGGGAAAGCCAGGGTTTCCTGGAATCCCTGCTTCCTGAGTTCACCATCCCTCAACACCGCCTCTCATCAGGGGGCCTTAAGAGATGCAGACCGCACTCCCTCAGCCCACTTTGTACAAACGCCCTCGGGCACTTAAGTTTTACAAGTAACACTCTGCTCAGAACAAGTTCTCTCGCTAGGGGGCAACCTCAGAAAGAGGGCAAAATGGAGTCACCTGGGAATGTGTAACTCCCTTCTAGAAGCTTCCAGGAATGGTTTATGTGCCCACTGAGGATGGCCCAAGGACCAGGGCACAGGCTGCCTCTCTCCACCCTGTCACAGCAGCTCGATGAGTGGCAAGGACCTGAAGTGTCTTTTGTGAATGCTCTATCTTCTTAACACAGTAAGAGCCTCCTACACGTAAGAACCAGATCTTGGGGGCGCCTGGGTGGCTCAGTCGTTGGGCGTCTGCCTTCGGCTCAGGTCATGATCCCAGGGTCCTGGGATCAAGCCCCACATTGGGCTCCCTGCTCGGCGGGAGGCCTGCTTCTCCCTCTCCCACTCGCCCTGCTTGTGTTCCCTCTCTCGCTGCCTCTCTCTGTGAAATAAATAAATAAAATCTTAAAAAAAAAAGAAACTAGATCTTGTTGCACCCTTTTGCCTCCAGGTCTTCTGACACTCAAATGCCTACTGCTGATTTTGGGAGCTGTGCAAACACATGCCAGAAAAAGGCTGAAATGAAGCCCACAGGGTGGATGGTATTTTCTAAGCTCTTATGGGAGAAAAAGACATCGCCAGTGGAGGCCCAGAAAAAGGTTTGCAAATGGAGAGCCACGCTGTTCACCTCCTCTTGGCTGCCTGGTCAGACCCAGCCCAGCTGAAAGCTGCAGAATTGAGGCTGAGATGACTTCCTTCTGAAAACAGGATTACTCAAACCCACTAACATTTATTGGCAGTATAAACCATGTGCCAGGTCGTGAGAACATAGCAATACATAAGACAAATCCTTGCTATCAGGAGCTTACCTTCCAGTAGGGAAGGACACGAAGGGTAGAAAAATTACTAATATATTTCTGGATAGTGATAAAGTGTCATAAAGAAGATAAAGCAGGGGAAAGAGTGGGGCACACCCGCTTTCTCTAATAAATAAAAATAAAATCTTTTAAAAAAGGGGGGGGTGCCTGGATGGCTCAGTCGGTTAAGCAGCTGCCTTTTCCTCAGGTCATGATCTCAGGGTCCTGGGATGGAGTCCTGCTCCCTGCTCAGCGGGGATTCTGTTTATCCCTCTCCCTCTGACCCTCCCCGGGCTCCAGCGTGCTCTCGCTCTCTCAAAAAAATAAAAATAAATCTTAAAAAAAAAAAAAAGTAAGTGGGGGATGGGGATGTTATTTGGTCAAGAGGTCTGGGAAGGCTCTGAGGAAGTGACTCTTGAGCAGAGTCCTGTTTAAGAAGCAGGCAGACATGCAAAGTTCCCAGGAAGAGCCTTCCAACAATCCTTTCCTCTACTCCACCTCAGCCACCACCCACACATTTCGTATGTCCTAGACCTCATCATCACAAGTACAGACTTCTAAAATATCTTACTTTTAAGCACCCCACTCTTTGCAACCACTGAAGAGGAGCTGAGTATAAACATTACTAACCATACAACAAAATAAGCCATCACAAGGGAGTAAAAAGATGGAACAAATTGGTACTCCAAGAGCTAAAAAGGAAGAAAAATCTGGGCACCTGGGTGGCTCAGACAGTTGAACATCTGACTCTTGGTTTTGGCTCAGGTCATGATCGAGCTCCATGCTCAGCAGGGAGTCTGCTTGAAGATCCTCTCCCTCTGCCCCTCCCCCCCTCAAATAAATCAATCTTAAAATAAATAAATAAATAAATTTCTCAATAAAGAAAAGCCCAGACTAGATGACCCCACTGGTGAATCCTACCAAACACTTAAAGTAATTAATACCAATTCTTTACAAACTCTTCCAAAAATAGAAGAGGAAGGAATACTTCCCAAATCATTCTATGAGGCCCTATTACCCTGATATCAAGACCAGACAAGATATCACAATAGAAGAAAGCTACAGTCTAAAATCCCTAATAAAGATGCAAAAAATCCCCAGCAAAATACTAACAAATAGAAACCAGTAATACATAAAAAGGAGTATACACTATGACCATATGGATTTATCCCAGAAATACAAGATTGGGTTAACATCCAAAAATCAATTAATAGAATTCAAGATATTAATATAGTACAAAACCACCTGATAATCTCAGTAGACCCAGAAGAAACATTTGACAAAATCTAACGCCTTTCCATAATAAAAACACTTCTACAAACTGGGAATAGAAGGGAAAATTCACATCCTTATAAAGAGCATCTATGAAAAACCCATAGGTACTTTATACTTAATGGAGAAAGACTGAATGCCTTTCCCCTAAGATCAGGAGCAAGACAAGGATGTCCCCTCATGCCATTTCTATTCAACACTGTACTAGAGTTCTAGCCATGGCAATTAAGCAAGAAAAAGAAACAAAAGACACTCAGATTGAAAAGAAGAAGTAAAACTATCTCTATTCACAGATGACATAATCATGTATATAGAAAACCCTGTATCCACTATAAAACCACTAGTACTAATGAAAGAGCTCAGCAACATAGGATACAAGATCAACACACAAAAATCAATTTTATTCCTATACACAAGCAGTGAACAATCCAAAAATGAAATTAACAAAATAATACCATTTATAATAGCAGCAAAAAGCATTAAATACTGTGGAATACATTTAACAAGAGAAGTGTAAGACTTCTACACTGGAAACCACAAAACACTGTTGAAAGAATTAAAGAAGATTTGAATCAATGGAAAGACATCTCATGTTCTCATGCATTAGAACACTCAACATTGTTAATCTGGCAATATTCGCCAAATCGATCTACTGGCTCAACACGATCTCTGTGAAAATCTCAGCTGGGTTTTGTTTTTTGTGGGTTTTTTTGCAGAAACTGACAAGCTGATCCTAAAATTCCTATGGAAAAGCAAGAGACCCAGAATAAACAAAACAATCTTGCAAAAGACCAAAGTTGGAAGACTCACAGTTCCTGATTTCAAAACTAGAAAGCTACACTTCCTATGACCATGCTGTGCTAGCATAAAGACAGACATCTAAATTAATAGAATTGGGAGTACAGAAATAAAACCTCACATTTACAGTCAACTGATTTTCATCAAGGGTACCAAGATGATTCAATAGGGAAAGAACAGACTTTCAAGATATGGTACTAGGACAACTGGATATTCACATGCAAAGGAATGAATCTGGACATCTAGTTCGCACCATATGCAAAAACCAAGGCAAAACGTATCATGGACCTAAAGGTAAGACCTAAACCTATAAAACTCTTACAAGAAAACATAGGAGTAAATCCTGGTGAATTTGGGTGAGCAATGGTTTCTTAAATATCAAAATCACAGGCACCAAAACAAGTAGATAAACTAGACTTTATCAAAATTAAAAACTTTAGTGTTCCAAAGGGCACTCTCAAGAAAGTTAAAAAAAAAAAAAAAAGTGAAAGACAAAGCACAAAATAGAAGAAAATAGCTGTAAATCATGTATCTGATGATAGACCTGTAACTAGAATATCTAAGGAACCCTTATAACAACAACAATAAAACTCAATTTAAAAATGGGCAAAAGGGGCGCCTGGGTGGCTCAGTCGTTAAGCATCTGCCTTTGGCTCAGGTCATGATCCCAGGGTCCTGGGATCGATCCTTGCATCAAGCTCGCTGCTCTGCGGGAAGCCTGCTTCTCCCTCTCCCACGCCCTCTCCTTGTGTTCCCTCTCTCGCTGTGTCTCTGTCAAATAAATAAATAAAATCTTTAAAAATAAATAAAATAAAAACTTAAAAAAATTTTTTAAAAATGGGCAAAGATTTGAATAGATATTTCTTTAAAGATATATAAATGGCCAATAAGCACATGAAAATATGCTCAACATTCTAAGTCTTTAGGGAAATGCAATCAAAACCACACTTAATACCACAGCATACCCACTAGGATGGCTAAAAATCAAAACAATGTTAAATAACAAGCGTTAGTGAGCTCATGGAGAAATTAGAACCTTTGCACACTGATAGTAAGAATGTAAAATACTGCAGCTTATTTGGAAAACAATTTAGCAGTTCCTCAAAAAGTTAGAGTTATCATGTGGCCGAGCAATTGTACTCCTAGGTATACACCTAAGAGAATTAAAAAAATGTCCATACGTGGGGCACCTGGGCGGCTCAGTCAGTTAAGCATCTGCCTTGGGCTCAGGTCATGATCCCAGGGTCCTGGGATCGAGCCCCACATCGAGCCCCACATCGGGCTCTCTGCTCGGCGGGCAGTCTGCTTCTCCCTCTCCCTTTGCCCCTCCCCCTGCCCCTGCTCTGTCTCTCAAATAAATAAAATCTTTTTTTAAAAAATGCCCATACACAAAGCTGTACATAACTGTTCATAGCAGCATTATTCATAATACCAAAATGTGGAAACAGCTCAAATGCCCATCAACTGATGAAAAGATGAAAATGCAGTTTATCCATATGATGGATTATTTGGCAATAAAAAGAAAGAATGAAGGTCTGATTACATTCCATAACATGCATGACTCTTGAAAACACCATGCTAAGTGAAAGAAGTCATAATAAACTACATATTTGGAGCGCCTGGGTGGCCCAGTCGTTAGGCGTCTGCCTTCAGTTCAGGTCATTATACCAGGGTCCTGGGATGGAGCCCCAATGCATAGAGAAAGTACATCTGTGGTTGCATGGGGATGGCAGATGGGCAGAAAGGGAAATGACTGCTAATGGGTATAGGGTTTCTTTCGGGGAGGATAAAAATGTTTTAGGATTAGATAGTGGTAATGGTTGCAGGACTCTGAATATACTAAAAACCACTAAACACTTTACATGGATGAATTTTTATATGGAATATATCTCAGTTATAAATCAATCAATCAAATCTTAAAAATATTAAGTCAGTGGGAGAAGTATACACTACTCAACAACTGGTCCTAGAAAATTTGGCTCTTCCTCTGGAAAAAATAAAATCAGTTTGATCTTACAAGGTTGAGTGGTTCTCCACTTTGGCTGAACATAAAGTCACCTGGAGCATTTCATAACCATGCCTGGGCCCCACCCCGAGATATTTTTATTTTATTGGTCTGATCTGAGGTGAGACTCAGACATCAGTACTTTCTTTTTTAAAAGCTCCTCATAAGGCTTTAGTGTGGAGCCAGAGTTGAGATCCAGTTTCATATAAAGAAAATACATTCCAGGTAAATTTAAAATGTAAGCATGGGAAGCAAAACTTAAAAGAAAATATTTTAATATATTTATAAAATCAGAGTAGGAAAGGATTTCTTGAACAAGAGACAGAAAGTACAAACAAAAGATTGGTAAATCTGACATTAAAATTAAAAGTTCTTTATGAAAAAAATGACATTTATGAATAAAGTTAAGACAACCCACAGTTCTATGTAATGAATATAACCTACCAAAGATTATTTAACATATATATTTTAACTCCTAGAAATCAAAAAGGGGGCGCCTGGGTGGCTCAGTTGGTTTAGGCAACTGCCTTCAGCTTAGGTCATGATCCCAGGGTCCTGGGATTGAGTCCTGCAGGGAGCCTGCTTCTCCCTCTCCCTGCCATTCCCCCTGCTTGTGCACTCTCAAATAAAATCTTAACCAAAAAAAAAAAAAATCAAGAAGAAAAAGGCAATAGCAATTACAATTTTTTTTAATTTGAGAGCGAGCGAATGAGAGAGAGTACATGTGCCAGTTGATTTAAATACATCAATATGGATAAATCTAGATAACAATGTTGGATAAAAAATCCAAGTTCAAGACCACACTGAACATGATGCTATATATGTCAAAATAAAAACAACACGATACCATATGTTACTTACAAACAGTAAAAAGTATAAAAACATGCAAAGGTATAATAAACACCATATTCAGGAAAATGCTACTTCTGGGGTGGGAGGGAAGAGACAGGTTTCCCCAAGAAAAAGGAAGCTTCGATTGCGTGTGTAACATTCTATCTGTATGATAAATGAGAGAGGCAAATAGGATGCCATTACCATTTGCCAGGTCTGGACAGTGGGAGCAGGGAGTCGGGTCGGGGTTCCTAGGCAGGGGTGGGCCCCAGGCTGCTGGAGACTGACTGGAACAACCAGCACCAAGACTGCACACCAAAGCACCTGTCAGCAGCATCCAGAACCAAAACAAAGGAACAAAGCTCCTGATGGAAAGAGACCTGGGATGTTTGAAACTGCACCTCCTCCCTGTCATTTTCTGGCCTCCGAAAAGTGCTGGGTGCGTGCTGTGCGGCAGCCGGGGAGATGCTTAAAATGTAAATGGACTGAAAGCATTCTTGTTTCTACTAAGGCAAGTGCCCTGTGGGATAACTGGCCATCTACCTGGGTGGAGCTGAGTTAGGGTTGGACCTGTCTCTGCTGTACCGTAACACATTAAAACTGCACTGGCTGGGCTCCCCGTGGAGACGGCTGTCCAAAAAGCCACATTTTTAAGAGAGTTTTGAAACAGTCTTGGGTAAAGCTGAGCGCCTGTGCCCTGGGGTCATTCAAAAATTCAAATCTCATTCCTGCCAAGTCTTGGCGAGGGATCCTGGACAAATTTCCAACCTCGTGTGGACTACACTTCCTTATCTGTGGTTCGGGGGAACACCACTCTGCCTTGTTGAGAGGAGCAGGGATATTATTACCTTAAGTATCAACATTTTAAAAACTTTTCGTCAGTCTGGTTGGGAATCATTTAAAAATACGGTAAGCGCTTCCTTGCATGCCTTCCTAAACAGTCAAGGGAGCATAATTTAACCTTTTCTGGATGACTCAAGGTCACAATTACAGCAAAGCATCAATTATCAAAATGATAGTCCCCCCCAAGGGCCCAGGTGTGCCGAGCCATTCCTCCTAGATGAGAGACCCCAGCTTCCACCAGCACTGGCTCTTCCTGCTATTCTGACCTCTCTCCACTCTTACTGTCGACTCTCAGCTCCTCGGGGGTCATTTTTCCTCTCTGTGCTCATCTCTTTACCGTCTCTCCTCTGCTGCTTCCTTTCAGTTGCCAGCTCGGAAGGAGGATAGCACCACGTATATATAAAAGTAAACAGTCTGCGGGAGCCGGGTGAAAAATAACCTAGGAACTTGCGTCCTGGAGGATCTGAGGCTTGCTGGCCAGACGCAGGTAAGCGAGGCTGCAGAGAGGACAGGTCCTGAAGAGCATAAAAGGTGACCCCCCACCACTGCCTTCGATGGGCTATTATGGGACCTAGCATGAGAGGAACTACACTCGAGACTACAAGCACACCCTCCTGTCCGCTCTGGGCCCAACCTGCATGGGGGCAGAGCCTACAGCACGCCTGGTGGGACCGGTCCCAGGGACTCCAGCAGCCTTGCACTTTTCCAGGCTGCAGAAATACAGAGCCTGCCCCTCTGCTACAGCAGCCGACCACAGGTTAACTTTCCTAACTATCCTAGGCGTCTTTAGACAGGAATAGAACACCTGTGAAGAGTGTGAAGCTTTCTTGAATTCCTAAGGTTTCACCACACAGTAGGGTTTCATTTATACAAAAAATATTTATTGGAGGGGTGCCCGAGTGGCTCAGTCGGTTCAGCGCCTGCCTTTGGCTCAGGTCATGATCCTGGGGCCCTGGGATTGAGCCCCGCAACCCCCCACCCCCACCCCCAAAACAGGCTCCCTGCTCAGCGGGGAGTCTGCTTCTCCCTCTCCCTCTGCCCCTCCCCCACTCATGTGCTCGCACGCATGCTCTCTCTCTCAAATAAATAAAATCTTTAAAAAATCTTTATTGGAATCCTACTATGCAGCAAGCACTGGCGACCTAGCAACGTGCAGGACAGAGAGAGGCTGCGTGAATACTGGTTCCCTTTTCCTGTTAACAAACACTTGCCAACTATTGCTCAAGAACCTTCAATGTATAAACACAAACACACACGTACACACACAGTCTCGCAGCCTGGAGCGTATAGGATATGCATTTTTAAGGGCTTCCAGTACCTGTAGAACCCATCTCTCCTCTTGAGATCCTGTTACCACAGTAAGAACTAGACCTCAGCCCTCTTGCATCTCTCCCTGCATTCTCAGCCAGAACCCAGCAATAATCAGCAACTTCGAGGACTCTCAAACCGGGTTTTCCAAAAGTCTGCATGGACGGCCACCACTGTTCCCATTAGAACCTTGTGCAGGTCCTGTGTCCAGGCCCACAATCTGCTCAGCAGGAAACAAGCGTTTAAGGGTCCTTAAAAATCCATTCCCTGAGCTTAAACCAGAGATCGCTCCCCAAAGGCCAGCAAGAGAACTGTAAAAAGCCTGGCTCTCCCTTTGCCTGTGTTCCCAGATGGCCACAGCCCACCCAGGTGGGGCCTAACCCCCACCACTGCCTTCTTCCCCCCAGCTCCCATGGAACAAAACCAGAGCCAATGAGACCACCAAGCCCAGATTACTCTCAGGCTGGGACCTCAGCACAAGCTCCTCACACCCCTGCTGATTCACTTCATACTGTTCTCTGTGCTATACAGGACCAAAGATGAATCCAGCACAGTTGCTGCCCTCAGACAGCTTCTAATCAAGTAAGGAGCACAGGGGCACCTGGGTGGCTCAGTTACGTTAAGCGTCTGCCTTCGGCTCAGGTCATGATCCCAGGATCGAGCCCTGCATCGGCCTCCCTGCTCGGCAGGAAGCCTGCTTCTCCCTCTCCTACTCCCCCTGCTTGTGTTCCCTCTCTCGCTGTGTCTCTGTCAAATAAATAAATAAAATCTTTTAAATAAATAAATAAATAAATAAGGAGCACAGAGCAGAGACCCAGTTAACAAGACCAGCCATCATTCCAGACAGCTAACTCCCAGAGGGACTGCCAAGTGTCTCCAGGTGCACCTCCTTCTGATCACGGGGTAGTGGACCCTGCCCAGTTTTCCTCCTCCTCTAAGGTCACCCAAAAACAAAACGCCTGGGGCTGTTCAGGGCCATCTTTGCAACTTCCTCTGGGGCCAGATTATAATTAGTTTTATGCAGTCTCTAGGCACCAATTGGCAGGCCCAGAAAGTTCCTTCACCACAGGACCTGCCTGGCTGTCCTGTGTGCACCACAGGGCCCTCAGGGGGTGTGGTCTGGCTGATGACCACTTCCCCGGACCTCACCCTCCACAGCCCATCCCTGCTTCCTGAGCCAGGGCAGGGCCCCCAGGAAACCGCTCACCACAGCTTTGACAGGAGTCTTAGAGCAGGCCCCTCCCTTTGAAGTCTGAGACTCCACAGACTGGCTGGGTGGACGCAGCACAAAGCTGAGCCGTTAAGAGGTCCAGGCAGAACCCAAGATAAGGCTCCATCAGAATCCTCTTGCCACCTATACAATCTGCCCAGCCCTCCCCTCCCCTCCCTCATCTCCCCCACCCCTTTTTCCCTCCATCTCTGAAGGTAACTTTTCTACAGGAGGCTGGGAGAGGGGCCAATAGCCTTCCCTGCTGTGAGGCTGGGCAGAGAGGCCAGGGACCATGGTGTGATTCATCAGGGTTGGTTAGAAGCTGGGGGAATTCCAGAGCAAGGGAAGGCCAGGGCTGCCCCCAGTTCGCCCTGTCCCGGGGCAAGTAGCCCACACCTGGGAGTCCTGCATCCTCACTCAGACCAACCATCGGAAATCTAGGAGAGGGTAGAAAAGTCTCCCTAACTGGGAAGTCTGCACTAACTAGGGTTTCTGTTATTATCTCCCTCCAATTCCCCACCCCTGCCCAACACTTGAAATGCAAAGCCTTTTACCCAGAGTCCTTAGCAATGGCATGAAATATCTTGAGCTTCCTCCCCCCCCACCCCACACACAGTTTGGTTGGAGAAATACGACTATCATTTATTGAACACCTCTGTGGGCTTTGCTGAGCATTTAACACACATTCTCACTGTTCCATTCTCACACAATACCGTACGTGGTAGGTATGAAGACTAACTCCATTTTACAGGTGAGAAACACAGGCTCAGAGGAGTTCACCAAGGGGCTAGCAAGCTGGAAAGCTGGGATCCGAAGCCAGGTGCATCCAATTCCAAACCCTGCCCCTCAATCCCACAGTGGGTTGCTCCAACTGGGAGTCAAGCAAAGGCGATAAGAGATGGAGGGAAATTCTTCCCTCAGGCATTATCTCCAATATCCCTCGCTCAGGAGGCTTTCCAGGCCACCCCATCTAAAATGCCATCTCACCCCCTGTGGCAATACACATCCACCACCCCCTTGCCTATCACATGTTTCTACTTATCACTGACATTTTTTTTTTTTAACTGACATGCTTTCTATCATCTATTTCACTTTCTATCTTGCTGTCAGCTTCCCCCACTACAAGTCAGTTTCAGGTCAATATTTGTATATTTTGTTCACTGCATCTATAGTCATATACAATAGGCACTAAATAAATGTTGAATGAATGAATACTTAAAAATAGAACTAAGAAGCATAACTGTAGGAAGAAAAAAAGGACGATCCATCCATTCAGGGGAAGAAGGAGATGAGAGAAGAAAGAGTGTGGCCAGGAGCAAGTTGGGGGCCCTAAGAGGAGGCCAACAGGAGGAAATGAGGGTCTGCCAGGTCCCCTGTGGATTCCACTAGAGCCTTCCTGCACAGTAGTGACTTCCAGCTGCCAAGGCTCCAGCCTGAGGGCTTCTGCTGGGGAGGGTGGGCAGGCAGCTTTGGAACAAAGGCCTATGGACATGCAGCTGGCCAGAGAGTCAGACCAGAGCAGAGGCCAGGGCCAGAGGGGCAGCCTGGGGTAGTGGGGAGGGAGGCAAATGAGGAGTTGAAGAAGGGCCTCAGTGCAGCTGCAAAGGCAACACGCTCCCAAAGCCCAGAGTCCCCTCAACCCCCAACACAACAGAGAATAACTAGATGGCTCCATAATTAACCCTCCAAAGTCAGCGCCCCAGCCTGAGCTTGTGGCAACCCCTCCAGGCTTGGAGCCAGAGCCTTCACAAGGTTCTGAGAGGGGGTGGAGGTGAAGGGGCAAGCCACACATCTGGAACACAGTCCCTTTTCCCCTCCAGCCCTGCTCATCCCTCAGGCCATGGCCTTTGGCCTCCTCCGGTGTAAACACAGTGACCCTGGGTTAGCTGTGGATTTGGTAAGCCAAATGTTTACTCTGGAGCTGAGATATCACAGGCCACGGATGTAAACTTCCACCATAGGATCCTCGTATTTACCCTCTCCTATGGCACACATGGGACATACCAGGAAACTTTAAAAGCTCTCGAGAGCCTCTCCTAGCCACAGTGAGCTCTTTATTTTGTATAAGAGTTTATGGAGCACTTCCCACGTATCTGGCTTCATTTGATCCCTACCACAACCTCTCTAAGGAAGAGAAGGCAAGTACCCTGCTTTACTCACGTGGAAACTGAGTCTGAAAGATATGTGATTTGCCCAGGTCATGTTAGAGAAAACACGGATTAGCCAGAGCAGGAAATCTGAGTTCTAGTCCCTGTTTGGCCAACAGGGACCAGGCTCAAATCACCTCACATCTCTGGGCTCTGCTTCCTTCATGTGTAGATAGGCTAATCAGAGGTGCCTTCCAGCACTAGCAATGCTACCAATCTTTGATGGTATGCAGTAGAGCCAGGATTAAAATTCAAGCAAAATCCCATGCTGGACTCCCAGGCCCGTGCTCTTTCCACTCTTCCTGATAGGCCATGTCTAATAAAAGGCCACATCTAATAAAAGTGGAAAAGCCCCTGAAACAACCCTTAAACCACTCCCTCTGCTTCTAGGACTTGGTTTACCCCATGCTGACTCCCTGCCCTATCCCCAGAGCAAGATACCAGGGAGTCGGGGCGCCTGGGTGGCTCAGTCGTTAAGCGTCTGCCTTCGGCTCAGGTCACGATCCCAGGGGTCCTGGGATCAAGCCCCGCATCGGGCTCCCCGCTCCGCAGGAAGCCTGCTTCTCCCTCTCCCACTCCCCTTGCTTGTGTTCCCTCTCTCGCTTTGTCTCTGTCAAATAAATAAAATCTTTAAAAAAAAAAAAAAAAGATACCAGGGAGCCAAGGGGTTGCCCAGCCCTTGGGGACGAGAACGGGTTCAGCAGAAGCAGCAGGAGCATTAACAGCAGGCTTAGAAAGAAGAGATGAGGCACCCCGGGATCACTGGAAGGGGTGAATGACAAAGGGGTACACCTTCCTTTGGTTCTTACTCTCTAGGTTTTCTGCTGGGGATGGTTGGAATGAAGTCATTCCCAGCTTAAGGCAATCAGGATTCCACTCCCAGTCCATCAAGGGAGGTGCTGGAAAGGCACTCTCCTAAAAGGAAGCAGGTGACGTGCTCAGAAGGGAAGCCCTCCTGGGCTGTCATTACTCTCCCTACTTATTATTTCTTAAGCAAGGTCGATGTGATTAGGCTGCATGAAGAGGCAGGGCTGGGGAGACTCTAAGAACCCCTAGTCTAGGGTTCCACATAGGAGAACGCAGTGTGAGTCGCCTCCCCAGGGGCTTCAGAGAAGACAGCCTCCTTCATCTGCCAACAGTTTAGCAAGTGACCTGGAGGAAGAAACTCTTAGGCGGCCACTAACACCGCCCCCCCCCCAAGGCCACACCTCTCCAGCCTCCTACCATTACATTTCCCACTCCGTTCTTTGTTTTCAAAAAGCAGCTCCAAAGAGTAAAAGTAGCTACCTTAAAATGTCTTGAAATTTCCAGGTCTCATCCTAGCTTTCCAAACCAAAGGGCTGAGAATGGGGAGAAAAGTAACCAAACAGATTTCAGGAGTAGGCGAGGTCGAGGCCGACAGTGGCAGGCAGTGGCCTCTATGCCTTCGGCTCCCGACATCCCCTTTCTGGCACCCACTGTAACCCTTCCAGGACAGGAGCTGAGATTCCCAAGAACGAGCACCGTGTGCACCAACCCGGAACACGCTGCTGGCGCCCCTGGGCTCCCAGGACCAGAGGCTGAGGTCCCTCCCCAGAAGGGTCCACCCTGCCTGAGTCCCACAGTCCGAGGCAAGGGCCAGCCCTCGGGCGCCCGAGCGCGCAGGGGCAGCGGGCGGGCGCAGCCTCGCGGGCTTCCCGGCTTTCAAACGGAGCTTCCCGGAGCCACCTGGCGCGCTCGCTCCTTTTGTTTCCGGGGTGCGGACTACAGGACAGAAAAGGACTCCGTGCACGAGCCTCCCGCGCTCCGGTCCTCTGCCGGGGGGCTCGCCCCGAAAGGCGCAACACAGCCCCGGGCCCTCCTCAGCCGCCCGGAGTCCTCACCCCGCGGGGGGCTGCGGCGAGGGTCTGGGAGGGCGGGGGCCGCGGAGGGGCTCTGGGCGCTGCCACTGGCCGAGGGAGAGGGGAGAAGCGAGGGCCACTCACCGCGCGGTCGCCGCCCCGCCGGGTCCCGCACGCTCGGCGCGCGAGGCTGCCCAGGTGCGGCCGCGACGCAGGCGCGAGTTTGAAAGTCGCTCTCGGCAGGCGCTGAGGCTGCCGGCCGCTCCCGCCCACTGCCCAGCCCCTCGGCTGCCGGGGACGCGGCCAGCTGCTGACGCGGCCCCTGGGGACCCCAGCCCGCGCGCGCCTTCCCAGCGCCCGGCAGGAAGTCGGGGCCGGGCGAGCGGAGCCGGAGCTGCCGCGGGAGGGAGGAGAGAGGGAGGGGCGGGCCAGGAATTTTTCCAGTGGGTGGAGACTCAGGCCGGTCGCTGGAATCCAGCAATCGGCGGCTCCGCGGGGACCCGGAGAACCTTCGCGTCGCGGCGAGCCGGAGCCCGGGGTGAAAGGGATCGTGTGCCACTAATGATTAACGCCCGCAGGTGGGGCGAGCGCGCCGCCCAGCCGGTGACCGTCGCGCCCCGCGTGAGCCGCTCCCCCGCCGCCTAGGTGCCCGCAGATACAAAGATGCACGTGGTGGGGGTCACCCCGGTGTCACAGCCAGACATCCCCCGTTGTGCGGATAGGAAAGGGGGCTTTCTAGGAAGACAGTTGGGGTCGGCTTTGGGGGTCTCGATCCTACCAGAGCAGGTCATCTTGGCTTTTCTGAGTCAGAAAGGCACTTAACATGAATTTCTCGCGGCAACTCGGTCCCTGCGATCCTTTACAAATGTAAATCCAAGCCTCGAGGAAGCTGAAGAGATGAAGAAACGGGTAACTTGGCGGGAGCCCACCAAAAGACTGCTAGGGAGATAAAGCAAGATGCAGAAACCTGTGTTAATAGAGAATCACGTTTTTGTAAAACGAAGACAGAAACTGTCTCTTGTTTTTATGTCTGTATGTAATCCTATGGGCATGGGAAGGTACACACCTGGAAGGGGGTCACGGACACTGAATAAGGACAGGCTGGATTTTGAGCAAGATCGCAAGTTTTAAAACGCAAAATAATTCATCAATAAAGATGGAAAAAAGATGCTGTCCCCGCACAAGGCAGGAGAGAAGCCCAGGGTGGGGCCCCAGAAGAGATCCCACTGGTTAGACATTATCACCAGTTCCTAGGGAGGAGGAATGGAACACTGCTACCGAATCACTGGGTTCTGTGTAGACAAGTGTGTATAGTAAACGGCAAATAGAGTTCTTGTTAAAAAGAAAACAAGCTTAAAAAAAAAACAAACACCTGCTCCAGGCCAATGCAAACTCCAGGTGATTTACATGGGGCGGGGTGGGGGGAACGGGCGCGGAAGGAAATGGCTTTCAGGTGACTTTGAAACAGGATCCAGGCAGAGGGTGGGGTGGAGACAACGGGGTTCCTGGCTCCCGACTGCCGGGGAAGAGGTAAGCGCGGGGCCTCATCGGCCCCGGAAGCGGGACCCACATTCCTCGGGGAGGGAGGGTAGGCTCCAACCTTGCCAAGCCCTACGTTCGCCTCCTGGGAAGGTGAAAGCCGAGATTGCGGAAGGAGTTTGGGGGTAAACAGCCGCCGCGGCTCCACCAGATATAGCCAGCCAGGCCCCCCACTGAAGAGAAAAGTGAGAAGCCCCAAATCCCTTCCTGCCTTCCAGCGGGGGGGGGGGGGGTGTCCTTCCTCATACTTCCGCCTTTCTTTGAGCCTGCTTTCTTCTCTGATCACCTGAATGCTATCCCGTTCTGTCCATCTCAAATTCCAGGTTCCAAAGAAGGCCCTTGACTTAACTAAGCCATTACTGAGTGCACCCCTCACTCCTCGGGCAGGGAATAGTGTCAATTACAGTAATAACTCATTTAGTGAATGCTTACCATTTGTAGGGCCCAGTGCTATGCTATTTACATTATCTCCCTCCATCCTCACAATTAACCTTGTGAGCCAGTCAGTGTCCTTATCCCCATTTTACAGATCGGATAAGTGAGGATCAGAAGGTACCTAGCAACTTGACCAAGATTACATAACCAGCAAAAGCAGACCCTGACAAGATTCCAGATAGGTCCAACATTTGAGTGCTTACTATGTGCTTACCATTATTCTAAGCCCTTTGTACAGTTATGGTCACAAGAAATGGAGGCAAGGTCACGCAGTTAGTGTGTGATAGACCTGGGCAAAGCTGATCTTCACCATCTATTCTGGTTTCTTTTTGACACCTGTTATATTCAATTCAGCACTTCATTATAATGCCTTGCATTGCTTAACTGTTTTAATGTACATAACCTATTTCCTAAAAAGATTGTAATCTTTCCTTATGGCAGAGTCCTATAGGAAGCACTCCGTAAAGCAATGCTGAATTCAGATGAAATAACCCAAACAGTTTGTGAGAAATCATATCTCGCCTCTAAAGATAAAAACCTGTGTCTGGGCCCAGACTTCAGCGATCAGAGCCTCTCTCCTTCCTGCCCCTTCAGGGATCCTTGCTTTAGTGGCTGCACTCTCCCTATTAAATCATTTATTATTATAATAATACCTTGTGCTCCAGTAATGCCTTTAATCCAAGATCTCAAAGTGTTTTAACAAATACAGATTAATGCATCTTCACAGTATCCCCACTAAGATAGGCAGATGGAGGTATTCTCACCCATAAAATGGGGGACAGCACAGAGAATTGACATGGCTCACTATGGGAATCAGTGGAAGGGTTTCTTCTCCCAGCCCTTCCCCTCCTCCTTCCTAACTCTTGGCTGCCAACATCTGCACCAAAATTTCAAATCCCAGAGACAAAGACCAGTGAGTTTTTACAATAAGGGACATTTCCAAACTGTCATTTCAGCTGCTCTATTGTGGGAGACCTCAGGAGAGGGAGGGGATGTAAAGACTGCGAAGGTCCTGAGGCTCTGTGCTTCCAGCCCTGAGAAGAAACCCAGGCTTGCTGGGGTTGGGGAGGAAGTCCTCCTCCAAGGTGACCTAAAAAGCCCAACCAAGCTTTGAGGTGTCAAAACTTCCAGAGTTTCGAGTTGCATTTTAGTAATGTTTCTCAAAGTGTGCACCACAAGCAACAAGAGAATAAACGTCATCAAAATCTAAAACTTTTATGCCTCAAGGGGCATCAAGAAAGTAAAAAAAAAAAAAAACCCAAAAAAGAAAATTGTTGCAAATCATATCTGATAAGAGATTTTATCTAGAATATGTAAAGAATCCCTACAAGCAAATAACCCAAATAAAAAAGCAACCAATTTAAAAATGGGCAAAAAATCTAAATAGACATTTCTCCAAAGATATACAGATGGCCAATAAGTACATGAAAAGACGCTCAACAACCTTAGCCACCACAGAAATGCAAATCAAACAACAGCAACAACAATGAGGGGCACCTGGCTAACTTAGTCGGTGGAGCATGTGACTCTTGATCTCTGGGGTCATGATTTCAAGCCCCATGTTGGGTGTGGAGCCTACTTAAAAAAAAAAAAGTAAAAAAAATTTTTTTTTAAATGAGGGGTGCCTGGGAGCCTCAGTCGGTTAAGCCTGTTTAAGATTTTCTCTCTCCTTTTCTTTCTCCCTCTGCCCCTTCTCCTTTTCTCTCAAAAAAAAATTGGGGGGCGCCTGGGTGGCTCAGTTGGTTAAGCCACTGCCTTCGGCTCACGTCATGATCCTGGAGTCCCGGGATCGAGTCCTGCATCGGGCTCCCTGCTCAGCAGGGAGTCTGCTTCTCCTTCTGACCCTCCCCCTTCTCATGCTCTCTCTCTCTATCTCATTCTCTCTCTCAAATAAATAAAATCTTTTAAAAAAAAATTTTTTTTAATGAAATTTCACTGTATACCCATTAGGATGGCTAAAATCAAAAACGTATAATAATTAGTGTTAATGAGGTTATGGAGAAATTAGAACTCTCATACATAAAAGATTAAACTGAGTGAACATATGACTCAGCAATTCCATTCCCAGGTATGTATGTATGTGTGTGTGTGTATATATATATACACATACAAGAGAATTGAAAACATCTGTCCACACAAAACCTTGTACACGAATGTTCATAGCATCATTATTCATAATAACCAGAAGGTAGGCACAACCCAAATGTCCATCAGTTAATGATGAATGGATAAACAAAATGTGTATCTCTACAATGGAATATTCAGTCATAAAAAGGAATGAGGTACTGGTTGATGCTACAACATAGATGAAGTTTGAAATCATCGTGCTAAGTAAAAGAAGTCAGCCACCAAAGACCACATCTGTATCATTCCACGTATACGAACTGTCCGGAATAAGCAAATCTATACAGACAGAAAGTCGATTTGTGGCTGTCTTAGAGCTGGGGTGGGCGTGGGCGGAAGTTGGAGGAGATAGGGAGTGACTGCTCATGGGTTCGGGGTCTCTTTTAGGAATGCTGTAAACACTAAAAATGAGTAAGGGACAGGAGGGGCCAGGTAGGGAGAGATAGGTAGGGGGCTGTGTGATCAGGCTCACCAAAAATCCCAGAAATGCTGACAAGTAAGGAAACCAGAGATAGGGAACAGAACCAGACCACCTTGTTTGCCTTAAACATCAGAGATGAGATATTTGAAGGAGAAGTCATCATGGTGCTATCAGTGGTGACGTCAAGAAGATCTCAGTTCCCCACTCAGTCTTCTATAAAAGACCAACCATAAAAGACCTCAGTGGCAACCGGCTCGGGACCCCTCTCACTCTAGAGTTTTTTCTTTCCGTCCTGTTCTCACCTTCTCTTAATAAACTTTCACTTCACCTCACCCTTTTGTGTCTGCGAGATTCATCGACTCCTTGAGACAAGGACCCTGCAACCCTGCAACGAAAAGAGTGATTATACAAAACAAACACACACACACACACACACATTGTATATTTTAAATGGGTGAACTGTGTGGTATGTGCAATCTCTTTTTTTAAAGATTTTATTTATTTATTTATTTGACAGAGACAGCAAGAGAGGGAACACAAGCAGGGGGAGTGGGAGAGGGAGAAGCAGGCTTCCTGCCGAGCAGGGAGCCTGATGCCGAACTCGATCCCAGGACCTGAGATCATAACCTGAGCTGAAGGCAGACGCTTAACAACCGAGCTACCCAGGTGCCCCTTGTGCGACATATCTCAATAAAGCTGTTAATTTTTTTTTAACTGTTCAGAATTACCAGGCTCCCTGTTAATCAGAATCTATCAGAATCCTGTCAGAATCTTTGGTGGGCAGGCCCCAGCTCTGCATTTCCCCAGAACACACTGAATGAAGTTCAGCCTAACACCGTGCCTTACAAGACTATGATTCAGAGTCTTGTGGCTCTGGGCTTCCTGAAATGAATGAAATGGAAGGTCTGTAACTCACTCTGAAAGGGCAAAGGCCTGGGGATTGGGAGGGTGGGGAGAATAGGAATCCCCTTCCTGAAGTTCTTTATCAATTGCTTCTTTCCCCCAGTCTAAACTCCATAGTGTCAGAAAAGGGGATGAAGGGGGATGCCTGGTTGGCTCGGTCGGTTAAGCGTCTGCCTTCAGCTCAGGTCATGATCCCAGGGTACTGAGATCGAGTCCCAAGTCTGACTCCCTGCTCAGCAGGGAACCTGCTTCTCCCTCTGCCTGCCACTCTCCGTTTGTGCTCTCTCTCTCTGTCAAATAATAAAATCTTAAAAAAAAAAAAAAAAGATGAGAGACAGAGACAGGCAGAGGCACCCCAATAAATAAAATCTTTAAAAAAAAAAAGAAAGGGGAAGAAGGTATGGGGGAAGGAAGAGGAAGACTTCCCCCCTCCTTACTACCTTCAGGCTCCAGCCACTGCTGTGTGGAGCTCTTGAAGGAAATGAGCTGTTTGTTTGAGTTTGTGTCTGCAATAGAAACATTTGCCAATCACTTGTGGTTTTTCAAGAACCTGGGAGCCACGTGTGAACCATTTTTGGAGATCCTCTTACGGTCACCTTCGTTATCGGCAGATAAGGGGGCTGTAAGTCAGCATTTCCAACACCTGAGGCCAGAGAATCAGCACTAAGACATCAGCCTTTAATGGTCTAGGGGTTGGTTAATACACTGAGTGTTCCTTCTTGGACTTCTGGCCTTTGGGCCAGACGTTTTTCTATTTACAGCACTGCCTGGAGATAGACAAAGTATAAATGTGGAATAGTCAAGCTTTCCCCAGCTTAATGCTAAAGTGAAAGATTTTCTGGGTGGGTTCAGAAACTATTAGCTGAAATGGTGTTGAGCTGTCTGTGTACTTCTTTATCTATGCTGTTAATATACCATAAGACTTTCTGCTGCCACTGGAGATTTTCAGACCTCGGTATTCATAAGCAGCACCTGGGAAGCTTCTGACTCACAATTGAAACTGACCCCAGGAATCTGCATTTTAACAGTAAATGATTCAGATGCAAGGGAGACCATAAACCACACTTGGGAAAAGAGTGGTCCGAATTCTGCCTTTTGTCTTTTCCCCTCCTGGTGCTTCCTCTTCCTCCCCTGAAACTAAGGACTCAAAATAGAAACCCTGCAAACCCAGTGCTCCAAAGATGAAAGGGTATGGCTTTTAAGACCCCATGATGTTGGAACAAATCAGGCTCTTATATTCAATCAGATGAAAGGGTTCTACCTTGATTCATGTGAAATGCCTAATCTTCCACACCTTGGTGACAAGTAGGGCGGAGTGCACCTACCAAGTACTATCCTGTAACACTCGGAAAACAAATTAATAAGAGCTTAATTAGGAGGTAATTGCCCAGTTACTTGCAGATGGAAGCAGTTCTTCCCAACTGTAATTTTTGTTGTTGATGTTTTCCTCCTAGACAGGGGCCTATAATAGGTAGATTTGGCCCTGGCTTCCCTAAGAGTATTCTGCTCAAATAGTACAGAGCAGTTGTTCCAAGAAACCAATGGGGCCCAGATTGGCCTACTCTTTCTTTCTTTCTTTTTTTTTTACATTTTATTTTATTTTTTATTTTTTTATTATTTTTAAAGATTTTATTTATTTATTTGACAGAGACAGAGATAGCGAGGGTAGGAACACAAGCAGCGGGAGTGGGAGAGGGAGAAGCAGGTCTCCCCCTGAGAAGGGAGCCCGATGTGGGACTCGATCCCAGGACCCTGGGATCATGACCTGAGCCGAAGGCAGACAGTCAACCAACTGAGCCACCCAGGCACCCTGGCATACTCTTTCTTTGGTTTCTGTGCCAGACCCTACAAGAAAGAGGGGTCGGTAATAACCAGATTAGGGCAACTGGGACCCAGTCCATCTATTTTCCTAAGTCACCAGCATCTCCTCCAGGAGAAATGAGGAACTGACCCAGGGGTAGAAGGAATAACGGTTCCTCCACCAGAGCAGTGAGCTCATGGAGCCCACACAGTCCTATCCTATTCTTGGCTGCCAGGCATTCCCATGGAAACCTCACCTCCCTTCACAGGTGGTGCTTTGTGGCAGTCACCCTGGCCCACTCTCTTCTTCACTCTCCTGCTACGTAACTGCATTCTTCTCAGTCTTAGAGGATTGCCAGGGTTTCTTCCAATCCTAAAAATCTTGGATTCTCTCATTTAAGGAATCCCAAACTGATCATTCAGCTACAAGCTCTCTTTTCTCTTCACCTCCCAGCTTGACTAGGGAGACAAGTCTGGCTTCATAACCCTTGACACCATAATCTGAATACCCTTATCTCAGGCCTGTGGTTGTCCTCAGCCTGCTAGGAAGAGTATGGAGATAGCACTGTGCCAGGAGCAGTGCTAAGTGCTCCACGAGTATTCTCATTCCCTCCTCCCAACAATCCTTGGAGGCAAGTAATAGTTCTCTCCCATTTTACAGGTGAGAACATCAAGGCTCAGAGAGGTCAAGTCACATGTTCCAGGTGTGTAGCTCTTAACAGCAGACCCAAGACATGTTCCCAGGCCCCTCTGCAGCCTGAACTTGTACTCTTAACTGGCAGCCTGCCACCAAAATACCCCACCCCATTCCCGAGGCGCCACTGGACTCCAGCAGATGGGAGCAACTTAAGTAAATTAAACGCAAGAAAAGAAACGTCCCCTCCCTGTTCTGCCCAACCAAACTGCTGCGAATTGCCTCACGACTGACTGGAAAGCCTACTCGGCTCACAAGTGAGTTACAGACTTGTTCAAGGGGCTGGTAAATCAAGTGATGGAGAGAGAAGGAGGAATGTGGTTCAGGGTCATAAAGAGGATGAGAAGGGGAAAAATGCAAAAATCTCTAAGGAGTTGTGACATCTCGAGCAAGCCAGCCATAAAAGGTAAGGCAGGACATCTGCCTGGCAAGCAGAGTCTCTGGGGCCCGAATCATGGCTCTGCCACCTGTTCCCTAGGAGTCGTCAGGCTGCTGGAACTCAGAGAACATCCTGTCCTGCCTGCCCCTGGAGAGACAGGAGCAAAGCTGAAGTTTACCAAGTGCTGCTGAAGGGAGTGGGGAGTCGGCTTCCTGCTGGGCTCACAGACTCCTGCAGAACTGCCTCCAGAACCTGCGCCAGCCCCAGCTGCCCTGCCTGCCAGCCGTCCTCACAGTGGAACTTGCTGTTCCTATGACAACACTCCTCTGCCCTCTCTCTCCCCCAGCTCACCCCACCCCCACCCCCCGCACGGCCTCACGGAAGGCCGACTTCTCAGGCATCCAGACCAGACATGGAGGGCTTGGCAGTCCCTCTGCAAGCAGGGTGGTTAAGAGCACAAGCTTTGGAGTCAACAGACCTGAACACTTGCTGTTTAGTCAAGCCATTAACCTTGCAGGGCCTCAGTTTCCTCATCTGAAAATGGGGTGAGTAGTGATACCTATCTCACAGGGTGTTTTCCAGGAATTAGTGAGAAAAATACCTGTAAGGAACACATAGTTCCTAGTCCACAGAAAGAGATGGCTTATAATGCTATTTGTACTTCTGCTTCTTAGTGTTAGATTCCCAAGCACCACCTCAACATCCTAGTTTCTCTAATGCCGAATCAAGTCGAAGAATCTTACAACTGGAATAGACTAGAAGTCACCTAAGATAACTATTGTTTCCTTAGGTTGTTTTCATACATCTCTCTCCAAGGATGAAATAATATCAGTAAAGTATTTAGCACATGACTGGGAAATAGTAAATGCTTAGTAAAGGTTAGGGTTTGTGCGGTGAGTGGTATATGTCAACTTGACTGGATCACATGATGCCCAGACATCTGATTAAATGTTATTTCTGGGTGTGTCTTTGAGAGTGTTTCCAGAAGAGACTAGCATTTGAATGGGTCAGCTGAGTAAAGTGGATTGCCCTCCCCAGGGTGGGTGAGCATCATCCTTCAAATGATTATAATGGCTTTAATATTGGCAAATCCTGGGCTTCAAATGTTGGGGTAGGATGTTTGGGAAATAGCCAAATCCCATTCAAACCCAAGTCTGGTGGAAAATGTAATCTCTAGCTGCATTAAAATGGATCCAGAATGAGGAGTGACAGTGGAGTGAGGACCCTAGTTTCTCCCATGTGGCCCCTGAGCCAGTTCTAAAGGCAGTTCCAGAGAGGAGGTGATGCCCACTGTGCCCTTCCCCACCTGCACCCACCCTCCGGGTCTGCTCTCCTCTCCCAGGACAGAGAAGTTGAGAGAAGTCTGAGGCCCAGAGTCATTTCTAGTGACCTAGGGACCCTTCCCTGGGAGGTTCAGCCATCAAACAAAGATCCACATTCTCACTTCCTCTCCATTTCCTTCCCGGGCTCCTCCTCTCCCTCCATCCTGACTCCCTGACGTGAGAAAGAATTTTTTGGTAGACCACACATCTTACTAGGGGAATGCAACCCACCCCCCACCCTCCTGGGCATTTAAGTGGAGTACTTATTTCCCACTGAGGACAAGCTGTCCTGACTCCTATGCTCTCACACTTGTTTCCACAAGTTTCTCATCCACATTCATCACGGTTCTATTATGTGCCAGCCATTATGCTGGCTCTTGTCAAGGACATAAAAGCATCAGACCCCATCTCTGACCTCAGCCAGGTGGGAGAGGGTGACAAATTCTAAACATATAACGAACTATAAACATATAAACATATAAAAATCTTTAAAGTGCCATTCTAGACAATGAAAGCAGACATGGTATAAGACAGTTTACAATTTTTTAATAATTCTAATTGGTACTAAAAGCCAGAAGGCAGAGAGCTTACTGTAGGCTAGAGGCTAGAGTGGTCAGGAAAGACTTCTTGGAGGAGGCGGCCTCTGAGAGTCTTGAGAGACAGAGCGGATTTGGGGGAGCTGAAGAGGAGAGGAAATATGAGGAACAGAAGACAGTGCTGGGAAGGCAAACCTCTGGTCAAGGTTGGTCTGTGTGTGGTGCTGGTGTACATGTGAGCTGTCTCTGGTTCACTGGTATTCCAGTCTAGTCATTCTTTTCAGGGGTCTTGGCAAAGACCTGAACTTGATCATCAAGTAGGGGCTTCCTCCTTCCAAATATTCAGATCTAATGACTCTGTATTAGTTAGAATTCTTTGGGTTGCAAGTGACAGAGACTCAACACAAAACTAACTTAAGCAGAAAGGGCTTTGTCTTTTAGAACTGGAAAATCCAGCTATGGAGGTACATTAGTTTACAAGACTGTTAAGGCACAGCTGCCTCTAGGCGATCTAATACTATGTCAGGGCTCTGTCTTCTCTCCCTTTTTCTACTCTACTCAGAACCACCTTATAGGCTGGCTCTCACAATGAGGCAGGGAAAATGGCTGTCAATCACCTGAAATTCATATTCTCTGAACTTATAAACACTAATGGAAAGAGTAGAAGTTTCCCTCCTACTCCCTCTTCATAGTCCCTTGTTGGCATCCCTGACAAAGGAGGTAAAATAGGTTCACTGATAGGGTCCCAAAGTTAGCTGTCATGTGGGGAGATACCTGTGCTGTGGGGTAGACCCAAAAGACTAAAAGGACAATATGGGGCTGGCCTGGGGAAGAAGGCAAGGCTGTGTTGCATTATTCTGGAAAACCCCATTCCCTGTTATGGACTCCCAGATAGATACATGTGCCCCCTTCCTCCCAACCCTAATAGCCAGACTCTTTCCATAGGGAAACAAATGGTTAATTGCTAGGAGGGCTTGTGTAGGGACAACAGCTACCTATCACAGGACACTGCGGCAGGGTTAGTAAGTGGATAAACATCCAAAGGGATGTAGGTGTCTCAGGAGCGGGATCAGCTCAGAAGACCGGGTTAGGCTGGTGTACCCTTACACCGTGGAAAACTCATGAAATGGATTAGGTGGTGAGCAGAACAGAATCCTCGCTGCAGGCCAGCACTCCCTTAAAGGGCTTGGGTGGTGTTTTCAGGACTGTAGGTGTCATACTAGGAAGAGCAAGGACCCAGTAGGTGTCCTACTCAGGAAGAGCAAGATTTCAGAGCCTCAGGCTGCCCTGGACTCAATATCGAGTGGAGACTGAAGGCATTTCCAGCCTGCTCATTCTCTGCTCTTGAATTCTCAGTAGGCAGCCTGCTCTGGGGGCCCCAGTGTCAGGGGCCAGCAGCTATCAATCACTCCTGATCAGAATCATGGAGGGAAAAAGAGAGATGAGGCTTAGGGCAGTGCTGGCCAAAAGACCTTTCTGTGTTGATGCAAATGTTCTGTACTGCAGTGTCCCTTATGGGAGCCGCATGCGGCTACCGAGCGCTTACAGTGTGGCTCGCACAACTGAGAGACTGAAGTTTTAATTTTATTTAATTGAAATGAATTTAAATTTCAATGGCCACATGTGGCTAGTGGCTATGTATTAGATACTAAGTCTTAGAGAACATCCTTCCTCCGTGCACCTCTGGGGCTTGGAAGGGAAAAAGGCAGGATAAATTGGAATGGAACATCCCAATCAATGATCTACGTCAGGCAAGGCAGATGGTGCAGAATTGGGAAATGAAGAAGACCCCTGGTGTCAACCTCCTTCCTAGACACAGACATCAGTTGCCTGAACTCTGGCAACTGTCCCCCAGCCTTTCCCTCTGAGAGCCACTGCCTCTGAAAAGAACCTCACAAAAGGTCATCTGAGGCTACCAGGTGGCTCGAAAGCCACAGTCCAGTGAGGAAGGAAATAACTTCCACACCTCGCAATAGCCCCATAGGGAACACCCTCCCCCCATTGATATGGGAGACCCCGTATCCCACTACTCTTCCCTCACTATGGAAAGTATCTCACACTATGCCTAGGGACCCCATAAATGGCCAGATCCCTAAGGGATCTCAGTTCCACATGTGTTGACTGAATGCCTCCTAGATCATCAGAGGAAAAGCTGAACTTAAATAATTTCCTGTCCAAGAACAATCTGTCACCTAGCACAGTGGGAAACCATCCAGGGAGCCTGCGGGGTGACACGGCCCCACCCACAGCCTCCAGCCTAGAAAGGGATCTGCGCTATCAGGATAGTCAGGGACTAGGTAAAGGGGTCCTGACCAACCCCAGAGAGACCTAAACCAGCCCCGCACATGAGCCCGAGGCACGGGCCCAAGACCAAAAGAGGACAGTGAGCTTACGGAAAAGGCAGCCGGTTAATCAAGTGGAGACTTGTCTTCCCACTGAACTCGGATTGCAGGGGCACACAGCTACCGGAAGCCAGGCCAGGGCCCTGAGTAGATTCAGCAGGGCTGCAAGCCCACCCAGAGGCGGGCGGATGGCAGAGCGGACGATGTGCCAGGCCTCTGCCAAGTTGGTGCCTTTCTGTGCACTTTTCATGCTATTCCATGACTTTACCTCACACTTCCTCCAACTTGTAGACCATCCCAAGAGCTCAGGCCTCGACCAACTTCCCAGCTGTCAGGAGGGGGAAGGCAGGAAGCCCCCTAGGCTTGCTCTGGCCCAGGAGGGACTTAAACAAATTCGGGGCTTCCACATCTATTTGGGGTGTCCTTTTTATTTATTTATTTATTTTTAAGATTTTATTTATTTATTTGACAGAGACATAGAGAGAGAGCACAGATAGGCAGAGCGCCAGGCAGAGGGAGAGGGAAAAGCAGGCTCCCCGCTGAGCAAGGAGCCCGATGCGGGGCTTGATCCCAGGACCATGGCCTGAGCCGAAGGCAGCCACTTAACCGACTGAGCCACCCAGGCACCCCTGGGGTGCCCTTTTTAAAAAATAAATTAAGCTTGTGTGCACATTCATTGCAACGTTATTTGCAATACCCAAGAGGTGGAAGTAACTCAAATGTTCATCCATAGAAAAATGGATAAAGAAAATGTGGTCTACATACACAATGGAATATTATTCGACCATAAAAAAAGAAGGAAATCATGTTCCATGCTACAACATGGATGGACCTTGAGGACATTATGCTAAGTGAAACGAGACAAATATTGCATGATTCCACTTATGTGAGGTATCTAAAGTAGTAAATTCATAAAAACAGAAAGTAGCATGTGGTTGCCAGGGGCTGTGGGGCAGGAGAACTGGAGAGTTGTTGTTCGATGGGCATAGCGTTAGTTCTAGAGATTTGTTGCACAAGAATGTGAATATGGTGAACACTGCTGGACTGTACACATCACCGTGGTTGAGATGGTAAATTTTGGTCATGTGGTTTTCACACAATTACAAATTTTGAAATAAATAATTAAAAAACAAATTAAGCTTTTCATGTATTGTCTTATCACACATTATCATTGTCCTACATGCCCGTTAGGGAAAATACGGAAAATTGAGAAGGCTTTTCTTGTAAGTTTTGTGAAAGTAAAGCCTGCCCATAATTGAAACGTGACCTAATAGGGATTGTAGAGAAAAGCAACAGATCCCTGCCCCCCTCTGGCCCTCCTTTCCTGAGACAGCCAGTTTCAGACTTTTCTGCTTTTAGATGGTCATCAACCTAACACTAAGCAGTTTGCTGCAAAACTTTTATCTATCAACTTTAGCTGTGACTCCTGCCTGAGAAACAGGAGGATTTAGCTCCTAACCCAACCCCCACCCCCTTCCCCAATCCTCCCGGGTTTAGTCATTACAATTGTCAGTTCTTCTATTGGTTATCTTTGTAACTGTAAACAATGCACTTAAAGCTCATTGGGTCTCTGATTGGGTCCATCCGTGTTCAACACGCCCCTTGCTCAATTAAACGAGCTCCTTATCGGTCTTCCCACAGAGATGTCCCCTCCACCCCCGACTTCTACCAGCTGTATTTCTACATTTATATTGCTGTAGTTGATGGCATCTCATACCATCTTTCTCTTTCCCAGTAGATTGATATTAGAAGTTGAACAGTAACCCTCTGTGCTTACAGAATTGTGACTTTGTGGGTGTGGTTCTCTCCGTGTAGCCAGGCTATCCTTCCCACTGCGTGGGTCCACTGTCACGATGGAGAGGACCTTTTAAACGGCGGGGAGAAGAGCTGGTTAGGAAGGTGTTGGGTGCAGATGAGGGCTCCGAACATGAGGGACTCCCACACCTAAGCAAATGTTTCGTTTTTACAGATTCCTCCCAGTTAAAACAACAATGAAATCAGGGCAGAGATTATGGAGTATACCATCCTAAACGAAGTAAACTGTTGCCAATATGGGAAGGTCCCCTGTGATCCACCCAAATAAAATCTTCCCACCAGCCAGCCTGCGTGGCCCGTATAATTAGCAATTCCCTCCTTTGCAAGAAGCAAAGTCCTCATCTGGTGTCATCTACTATGCAAACATTTCTGGGAGGGCTACCACATTAATGGCTGACCCCTCGGTGCAATCCAGTTTATCAGATAGCCACTTTCCTGTGTGTCAGGAAGGCGAGCCTGCTTTGGCCCCGATAAGGACAGCCCCAAGCAGCTGCCACGGCCTGAGCCAGCCCTCCCTGGAAACTGGAGTGGGTGACAGCTGAGCTCTCCTCACTTTATAGCCCCCACTGTCACCAGTGACACAGGCCATTCTGCCAGGCCTGGGAGGCCGATGTCAGGCAGCCGTGAAGCCTGAGGCACCTCCCAACCCAGGCCACAGGCCTCTGCCTGCCCAGAGCCCGGGAGGGAAAGGAGGGGACAGACAGAAAGATAACCAGGGAAGAAGGCGGAGGCGCCGGGTGGTTCCAGGGAAAACCTGTAGGGGCTTCCGGAAAGAAGTCAAGGGGTGCCCCTGCCTGTCTCAGAATTCTGGGG
The DNA here is from genome assembly GCF_964656455.1 of Halichoerus grypus. Lineage (NCBI taxonomy): Eukaryota > Metazoa > Chordata > Mammalia > Carnivora > Phocidae > Halichoerus > Halichoerus grypus. The sequence continues at coordinate 116,774,338 of NC_135719.1, read as the reverse complement.
TTGGCCCAAACTGAGGAATGCTCTTCCCACTCCCTGCTTTTCCTTCACAGCTGGGGTGAGAATTATTTGCTTTGTATCTGTCTCCACCATACACTGCAGGCTCCCTGAGGGCAGGGCCTGCCCTGTCTTGTCTGCACACGTCTCATCATCCCCAGCACAGTGCGTAGCAGGTGGTGTGTGTCCAGTGGGTACGTGCTGGCTGAAGCTACAGGCGAATGCACCAGCACTATGCTGTTTGGTTTGCAAATGCCCTGCTCCTCAGCAGATAATAGAACTTCTTTTTCACCGTGCTTCCACCTCCAGGCAGTGTCAGCCCACTACCCGTGGATTGAATCCAATAGAAGTGCGGAAAATGGAAAGGAAAGGATTGCCTCTTTAGCCAAAGCGAGGGTCTTTGGGTTGCTCTAGGGCACGCATGGAGGGCTGCTCATCAGACTTCTTGTAGCCCGAAGTTGCCTATGTAAGAGGAGGAATGACCCACGTGCCAGGAAAAGCGGCTTTTTGGTGTCCGTTTGAGGGTATTTACAGTATTAATGCATAGCCTCAGACCTGTGGGAAATGATGTCTATACAAGATTTTTTTGCTGCAACTTTGTTTGAAATAGCAAGACTGGAAACCTCCTAAATGTCTCATCCATTGAGAAGTGGTTAAATACATGATGGTACCTCCATATGGTGGAATTCAGGGCAGCCATAAAACAGGGAAGAAGCCCTTTACGTACTGACACTAAACATTCTCCAGGATAGATTGGATGGTTATTTTTTTTTTAAGATTTATTTATGTATTTATTTGAGAGAGAGAGAGAGAAACAGAGTGAGTGAGTGGGGGAAGGGACAGAGGGAGAAACTATCCAAGCAGACTCCTTGTTGAGCACAGAGCCAGACATGGGGCTCGATCCCACAACACTGAGATCATGACCTGAGCTGAAATCAAGAGTCAGACGATCAAATGACCGAGCCACCCAGGTCCCCCTCCAAGATATATTGTTGAGTAAGAAGAGTAAGGCACAGAACAGTGTGTAGAGTACATACCATTTGTGGAAAAAAGGAAGAACAGTAATATATGCATACATAGTTACTCATTATATTAAAATCTTTCTGGAAAGAAACGTAAGAATCTGGTAACACTAGTTGGGGGAAAAGAGGCCAGGTGGTTTGGGGACAGGGTAGAAGGGAAACATCACTGTATACCCTTTTCTGCCTTTTGAATTTTAAATCATGTAACTGCTACTTTTTTAAAAATGTAAATGCAATTAAATTTTTGAATAAATAATAACAAATGCCTCTTGTATGCCAGGTTGTATCTTTCAAATGCATTTTCTAGTTTTAGCACAACTCTGTGAAATGCATAGCCTAATCCCCATTTTCCAAATAAGAAAATTGGGACTTGGAGAAATAAAGCAGGTACCTCAGTTCCTGCAGACAGACAACAGTGGAGCTGGGGTTTAACCAGAAAGTCGGGCAGGCTTCTCGTCCCCTGTGCTTCCATCTCAGGGCCCAACCACTTCCTGTCTGTTCTCATTCTCCTAGCAATGGGTGCTTTACCCCAGGGGGCCCATTTATAAGCCCCCTACAGAGCCAACTCCAGGAAGGCCCTGCTTAGCCATGGCAGAATCCTAAGCAGGGAGGTTCTGGGAGCTTGTATGAGGCTGTGTGTGTGTATGTGTATGTGTATGAGGATGTGTGTAAGAGAGTATTATGGGTGTGAGTGCGTGGGCATGTGTGAATGTGTGCACATGTGTGAGCGTGCAAGCCATGTGAGTGTGTGAGCATGTGACTTGTAAAGTGTGGGGGGGTGTGAACATGTGTGTGAGTGATTGTACTGAGGCCCAAGAGGCCTGACACGGGGGAAACCAGTCACTGAGGTGGGCGGGAAGCTGAGAGGACAGAAAGTTGAATGGAGGCCTCTGTGGGGAGTGGGAAGAGGCAGGGGGCATGGGCTGGACAGGCCTGGGTGGAGCTGAGGGGAGAGGCTGTGAGAGGAGGCCCCACGGCAGCCTGCCAGGGGGCTGCAAGAGCACCTCCACGCCTGGGGGCTGAAAGGCCTCCACTGCCCCCCTCAAGCCAGGGACCCCGGAAGCAACATCCCTATCCCCTCATTCCGTTTCCCTGGCCCCACTAACAGGATGAGACCCAGCAGGGGTAGTCAGTAAGCGGGCGGGATCGCTTGGGTGTAGCTGGACTTACAGATGGAGGAGTCAACGTCCCCTCAGGCAGGCTGCCTCCCTCCGCCCTCCACGCCCCATAAATTGTCACTCCTGCACCAAATGCTCGCGCTGCAGAGTCAGCCCGGCCCCCTGCCTCCACCCTAATCAGACTGCAGGCAGGGCTGAGGCCGAGGGAGGGGAGGTGAAGGGGGATGAGCCTGGGAAGGGCAGAGGGACTGGAGGGGAAAGGGGGATGTTTTAAGAACAGATTTGGTGTGGCTGTGTGCAAACTGCGGGGCTCCTTCCTCTGTAGCCCGCCAGAGCGCCTGGCCCCTCCATGGCTCGCCCCGGCCGCATGTGCCAGCGGCACCACGGGCTCCAGAAGGGGATGTGGCAGTCCGGCCCCGTCCTCCACGGCCGGACCTCTGCAGCCACTGTGCGCCGTGCGCACGCGTGTGTGTGTGTGTGTGTGCGTGTGCGCGTGTAGGCGTACACTGCGTGAGCAAGGGAAAGGGGGTCCTGACAAGACATGTTCTTGCCCTTGGAGCTGACGGAAGCATCACCTCCTTTTAATGGTCTTAAAAAAGCCTGGGTCACCAGGGAACTGAGCAGAGAAGGGCACTGCTATGGGTTGAATTAGGATTCCCCAAAAGATGTTGAAATCCTAACCCCCAGTACCTGTGAAGGGGACTTTATTTGGAAATGAGGTCTTACAGATGATCAAATTAAAATAAGGTCATGAGGATGGGCTCTCATCCAGTACAACCGATATGCTAACCATCAGGGGAGACTGGGATACAGGCGCCCACCCCCCCTCCATGGAATGAAGTCACAGGGAGGATGCCACGTGAGGATTTGGCAGACGCGGGACGATGCGTCTACAAGCCAAGGAGCACGAAAGATTGCCGGCAAACTACCAGAAGCTAGGCAAGAGGCACGGAACAGATTCTCCCTCACAGCCCTCAAAAGGAACCAACCTTATCAACATCTTGATCTCAGACTTCGAGCCTCCAGAACGGTGAGACAATACATGTCTGTTGTTCCAGGCCACCCAGTTTTGGGTACTTGGTTACGGCAGCCCGGGGAAGCCAAGACCGGCACAATCACTAAGTGTTTGTACCTAAGTGAGTGGACCTAAACTCAGCACGGAGTCTGATTCCCAGCTGTGCCATTTACTCATTTTGCTGTTTTGGTCAAGACGCTCCGGTCCTCTGAGCCTTCATTTCTGACACTTAACGTGGGACTGGGAAGAGCAAGGCCCACCCGGAGCTGTCGTGAGGATTTGGGTTTGGCCCGGTGCCAGGCACCAGCTAGGGCTGTTATTAAGAACACACTTGTTTTTCAGGGTCTCTGTCAAAATTCCTGATGACAAAATTATCTCCCAAACAGAAGAAAAAGTCACATTTGGGGAGAGCCTGTTGTACCAGGCACAGTGCCGCATACTTTCCAGAATAATCTAAATTTGAGCCCTCGAAGACTTGGAAGTGTGAGATGTGCGTCCAGGGAAGGGCCTCCCGGAGGGGCTGGAACAGGAGGGGCCAAGTCTGACGGGGCAGGCAAGACAGGAGCCTCAAGAGGAAGAAGGGACTCTCAGGCCCCGAGGGCACCCCCCCGCCCCCGCCTCTGGCCAACCGACTGGAGTGGGGAGGTGTGGGGTGGGGGATGTGCAGACCACAGACATCACCCCAGCAGAGCCCGAGTCACCCGACCGCAATAATGCGCCTTTCTGCCCCGGTGGAGACAGAGGGCATTGTGTGCGGGCGCTGCAGCCTGAGATGCGCCCCTCAGAAAGGCAGGATTGTCTCGGGCAACCTCTGTGGCCTGGGGCTGCCGTCCTGAATGTCACAACAAACCCAGAGCAGGCAAAGGGACAGCCACTGTCCCAGGACAGGGCGCCTTCGAGACTCCAAGCTTCACAACCCCACAGAGCCAGGGTAGAGAAGGGAAGAGGGAACTTTGGGACAAACTGGATCATTCAGAGCTGAGGGAGCATTTCGAAGGCCCCAGGTTGGAGCCTCACAAAACCTACATTCAGAATCTCTGTTGGGAAAATTGATGGTTAAGGGCAGGGGGTGGTGGGGTCAGAGAGTCTGGGTTCAAATCCCAACTGGCACATTTCCTGGCTAAGTGACATAGGGCAAAACTAAATTGCAGATGAGGCAATGGTTTCCCTCACCCGGTCGACAGGGGGGTTGTGAGGATTAAATAAATGGATGTCTGTTACCTCGGTAGGCACTCAAGAATTATTAGCTATCACGATGATTATTAATCTATATTGTTCTAAGTGAAATCAGAAGTGCAAAACGCTTAGCACGAAGCCTGGTACCTCACAGTTGTTTAATAAATGTTGGCCCGTGCTCCGCACCCCTGACTTCTGTCTGAGAAGCCCCCCAGGTTTCTGCAGCAAACGGGTGGCCTCTCAAGAGGCCTCCTTTCTCCAGTAGGGAAAGGCGCTCAGCGAACCTGCCTAGAATTGCTCAAGGCAAATTACCCTGTTTGGGGCTGGGCCACAGCCAGCTTGCGGGAGCTTCTGTTTTGCAGGTGGGAGCTGGTAGCCGAGTACACACAAGGAGGCTCTCCTCGCCTGCCTCCCAGTGAATCCACATCCTGTGCTCTGCCCGAGCCTCAGCCCGGCCCAGTTCTTGGGAGATTATCTTTCCTCTACCTCACATCCAGGCGTCGGAAGAGCCAACACCCTCACCCCAGTCAGCAACCAGATGAGCTTCCAAAGGCTCGGGCCAGCCAGGCACAGCCCTCCCTGCATCACGGCTCAGGACCCTGCAGGAATCGGGAGGGAATGTGCCTCCTGGGCCCATGCCCAGTCCCGACTGAGGCTGGGCTGAGGGCCTCTCCTCATCCCTCCCCCACAGACACACAGGGCTTTATAGTCAGATTATGCCATGGAAACTATGCACACGGCCTGCCCCGTTCACATGGCCTCAGCAGAAAAAATAACAGAGCCTTCTCTCTCTGCCAAGACCCACAGTACTAGCAGGCCTGAACTACCAGAGCAGGCCTCTTATGTGAAACAGGTCCCTGCAAAGATCTCAGGAGGACTTGTCTGGGGGTGCCCTCAAGTCACCCACCCTCTCTCCTCAGATCTCCAGAGAGCTCCGCTGGCTAGGAATATGCAGCCTCATATGGCAGTTTCCTTTTGAGAACAAATCTCATTTCCCTTTCCAGTATCTTCCTGAGCCCTGGGAGCTCTGCTCTGATCCTCCTGCAGGCGCCCACCCCCCCTCCATGGAATGAAGTCAACAGAGTCAACAGGACGCATCCATTCAGAGCCAACCCCACCCCGCCACGTTCCAGACCCATGCTACCTAATATGGTAGCCACTAGCTACATGTGAAATTTAAACTTAAGTGTTACTTAACTAAAAATGTTTAATCAAATATTTAGTTCCTCAGGTGCACTAGCCACATTTCAAGGGCTCAATTGCCACCTGAGGATAGTGACTACCATATAGGACAGTGCAGATATGGAACAATTCCAGTACATAGAATGGCCTATCATAGAGAACTGCTCTGGACCATGCTCCGGAATTCCCTGGTCAGAAGGTCACTAGCCCCCCTGGGCCTGTGATGAGGGATGTCTTCCTTGGGTCTAACTCCCCGAGAGCAGACCCCACCACCAATGTGCACACCCCTACTCATGAGAGTGGCCGGGGGGCGGGCCTGTGGGTGGATCTGGAGCTCAAGAACTAGAGTCCACTGGCATGCTTGAAGCTCTCAAGGTGCAAGGCCAGTGTTGGCATGGGGAGACGGAGGGGCAGTGGGGAGGACCAGACCAGCTCTCCCTGTGTGGCAGGATTCCCGTGCAGAATTCCAAGCACTCTGAGGACTCTTCACTTCCGACCTGGCTTTCCAGGTGATTATGAAGGAATACTTTCATGATAGGAAGATAGAATATATTTACTTAACTGTTAACGTTCCAAATTTTTAAACAGCTTTATCAAGATTTAATTCACATACTATATAATTGACCCATTTGAAGTCTAGAATCCAGTGGTTTTTAGTATATTCACAGATGTGTACAACCTTCACTGCAATCATTGTTTTTTTTATTTGACAGAGACAGAGAGAGAGAGAGTGAACACAGGGGGAGCGGCAGGCAGAGGGAGAGCGAGAAGCAGGCTCCCCACAGAGCAGGAAGCCAGATGTGGGGCTCGATCCCAGGACTGTTAAACTTTTACTATTAGGTATATGGCAGGTGGCCCCCATTGGCCTGCAAATGTGAGCTGTCTCCCTCTCACCTCTATGGTCAGCTCCCAGAGGACAGAGACTAGGTGCGATATCTGATGCTTCCCCACCATCCCCCCACCCCCCGCACCTGCTGAGATGCCTGCCACACAATAGGTCCCTAAATATTTGCTGGCTTTGCTGTTCTTGTTACAGCTGTTTTTCTGTGGACATGAGGGAAGCCAGTGATCATGGGCAGAATGGGGAAGGGTCTGGAAATCATGTTATGTGAGGAACCATGAGAGTGTTCAGCCTGGAGAAGTAGGGGGTGGTGGGGGGATGGAGTGCGTAGGATAATTGCTCAAACCGACCATCACATGGGAAAGAGACTAGGAGCACTGGGTCAAAGTTCCAGAAGCTGCATTTCCTGCAGGGGGAGGGGCTCGGCAATGGCACGGGCAGGGTGGAAAGGTAGTGAGCTCTCTATTACAGAGCACATTCACGCAGGGCCTGGAAGACCACCTGTCTGGGATGCCATAATGCAGCCTTTTGCTTCTGATGAGGCAAGAGCGGGCCTCGAGGAGTTCTAACATCTCTTCTAATTCTGGAATCCTGGGCCTGGAACTACCACAAAGCAAAGGAGCTTCCAAGAGACACAGAACCAGGACCTGCAGACCTGGACTGTCTTTGTTTTCAACTTCTGGTGGGCAGCCAGGTTCAGGCTCCTCCTCTTCCCAGTTCAGGGTCTAGCCCCTGCCCCCCGCCCCCGCCCCTACCTCCCTCCACCAGCCCCAGGGCTGCAGCAGGGGGCTGGGGCTGGCCTTCCCTCTCAGAGTCTGGGGTGTGTCCAGATGGAGGAGGCGACTGGCATTGGCATGCAGAGCTGAGAGGCGAGCAAGTGAGCTGAGACTAATAAACCCAAGAAACAACAGGTCCAAACAAGCCTCAGGGAGGTTGCAGGAGCCAGGGCCCAGGCCACAGAACTGAACAATGCGCCCTGATTCAAGCCAGACAGGAGGCCACATGGCTCTAGACCTGGGAGCAGGGGCCAGCCCTGGACTGGGCTTGTACTTGTCATCCCTGATCTGCACACCGGAGGGTGGGGAGAGAGCAGGCTCTACCCACAGGGTCGGGGTGGGCCAGCCTGTGGTGACTGCAGGGACCAACAAAAAAGCTTACATGTCATTAGCTCCACGGAGAAGGCTTGGTTTCTCCAGATTTACCACAAGCTGACACAGGGTGGTCTGAGGGCACAGGCCAGGGTCCTGAGAACCCATCAGATGGATGCACACACAGCTTCCCTCCGGGAGGGCAGAAGAAAAGAATGATCACATATTATGTGCCTGCACAGGGCTGGGTATTTTCACCAAGTGGGCACCATCCGAGGGCCACATGGATACTAAGTACCAAAGAGAGGAAACTGAGTTGCCGAGAGGATAAGTAACGTGTCTGAGGTCACACGTCTTGCAAGGTGTATAGCCAAATTCAAACCCGGACCCTCTGGCCCCAGGGCCAGGCTTTCTCCACTCTGCTGGCCGCTTCCCTGGTGCCTTCTTCTCATGCCCATGACAACCATGGGGAGCACTAGATGGCCTCTATTTGTAGAAACATAAAAGCAGTTAAATGACTTGCCCTAAATCCTGCTGTAAGTAAGCTACAGACCCAAGAGCCTGTGTCCCCAGAGTTCTTTCTATCACCCTGCACTGAGTTTCCAGGAATAAACAAGGCGAGGGTTTAGTATGTATGGCTGCTTTTTTTTTTTTTTTAAAGTTTTATTTATTTATTTGTCAGCGAGAGAGAGAGCACAAGCGGGGGAGGGGGAGAGGGAGAGGGAGAAGCATGCTCTCCGCTGAGCCAGGAGCCCGATGTGGGGCTCAATCCCAGGACCCCGGGATCAAGACCTGAGCCGAAGGCAGACGCTTAACAGACTGAGCCACCCAGGTGTCCTTATTTTTTAAAAAACTTTTTTAAAGATTTTATTTATTTGCTTGAGAGAGAACTAGAAAGCACAGAGGCAGAGGGAGAAGCAGACTCCCCGCTGAGCAAGGAGCCTGATGTGGGGCTCCATCCCAGGACCCCAAGATTATGACCTGAGCCGAAGGCAGATGCTTAGCCTGAGCCGAAGGCAGATGCTTAACCGACTAAGCCACCCAGGTGCCCCTGTGGCTGCTTTTTTAAAATCATAAAATACAATTTTTGTTTTTAAAGGAATGAAGCAATAAAATCCCTGTGATGATGGTAGTGTCATCAGGCTGGGCCTCAAACAAATCAGTAGTGAACAAGCAAGGCTTCTGTTTAAATTTCTTTCAGAACACTGTCATTGTAACGTCAGGAGTGGGCTGCTCATGCTGAGACCTGTACCTCACTCCAACCGCACAGGTGAGAGTTTTACAAAACCCCTCTGTGGAGTTGACCCATCTTCCTGCTTGAGAATAAGTTATACCAGGCTCTGAGTTATTTTGGCCTTGGTGTCTTCTCACTGACCCCTGCCCACAGTCTCACCCCTCCCCCCACCAGCTCCCCTCTCCTGTGTCTAGAGGCCCTGTAGGGAGTAGAAAGAGTTCTATACTGGAATCAAAGGACCACGTTTAGGGGTGTGTGTGTGTGTGTGTGTGTGTTTAAGATTCTATTTTTGGGGCACCTGGCTGGCTCAGTTGGAGGAGCATGTGACTCTTGATCTTGGAGTCATGAGTCCAAACCCCTCCTTGGGTGTAGACATTACTAAGAAAAATAAACTTAAAAAAATATTTTATTTTTAAGTAATCTTAACACCCAACATAGGGCTCAAACTCACAACCCTGAGATCAAAAGTGGCACGCTCTTCCAACCGAGCCATCATTATTTAGTTATGTAATAATTACCTGTGTGAGGTCAACCTAGTGATTTAACTTCTCTGAGACTTATCTGGAAAATGCAAATCTGGAAAATGCAAACACTGACCCCAGTGACCTTCAAGGTCTCTTCCCACTCCACGGTTGATGCTCATTGTTATTCATTCATTCTACCATCTTGGACCAAGCAATGTGCTACAGGCTGGGGAAACGGAGCTTACAACAGCCCATCACTGGCTCCGAAGAGCTCACAGCCTAGCATTCCGACGCAGTTCTTTGTGGTAAGTGTCCTAACAGAGGCAAGTTGGTATCACGATGACTCAAACCGTAGAGTCTTGCTTGGAGGGACACGTAAGGATTCAAAGAGAAGGAAATCTTTGAGCTGACTGTTGCATGGTAAGAAAGGAGAGAGGGACATTCCCACCAGAGGGAGCAGCAGGTGCAGAGACACAGAGGCGGGGACCAGCACAGCACAGCCAGCTCACCACAAGTGGTTTGATGTGGGTGGAGTAGAGATTTTGTTCACGAGAAAAGGAGATGAATCTTTTTTTGCCTCTGCGCCTCATAGAGGCTTGGGGACCCAACTGAAGGCTCCTAAGTGGAGGAACAACACAGTCTTTTTTTTTTTTTTTAAGATTTTATTTATTTATTTGTCAGAGAGAGAGAGAGCACAAGCAGGGGGAGTAGCAGGCAGAGGAAGAGGGAGAAGCAGGCTCCCCGCTCAGCGGGACTCGATCCCAGGACACTGAGATGGTGACCTGAGCCAAAGGCAGACATTTAACCATCTGAGCCACCCAGGCATCCCGGAACAACACAGTCTGATATGTGTTTGGAAAGATCATGCCAGGGGCAAGGATGGGTAGAGGAAAGTAGGTAACAAGTCTGGGGGGTTAGAAAGATCCATCAGAAAACCATTCCAAAAATCCAGGTGAGAAATACCAGGGCCTGAACTAAGGCAGGAGCGGTGGGGATGGGAGAGAGGACAGAGACAAGACTTCTTCCAGGTTAAGGGAAAAGAACAAATAGTGATACACAGGGTGTGACGCAAGTAGTCTAGGAGGAGTCTCAAAGATGGTGAAGAACATCCTATATAGCCGTCTGGATGAGAATTCCACCATTTTTGGGAAACTTGTATCATTTTAAAGACAGTTCCTTAACATGCCAGCAAAAACACTCCCTTGGAAATGGCTGCCTCATTCCTAAGATCCTACAGCAATGGAGATACATTTTTCAAATACTTTCCAAGGCATTTTCATTATCATTGAGAGATATTCTCTCACTGCCCCATGGGGCTTAATGTCCTAGGGAAGGAGAAAGGTGGATACCATCTAGAACAAAATCCAAAGGGCAGGAAAGGAGGAAGATATGATAAAAGAAGTCTCTGAAAAACATAAAGAACAAGTACAAACCCTTTTGATATTTGGAGGGAGAGAGGAAGGGGATGGGGACACCCAAAGTCCATGCTCTCCCAGTCATGTCAAACCTTGATGGCAGTGTGGAAAAGAGTAGAAAACGTCCCCAGAGGTTGAGAGCATGCCAGAAACAAAAACAACTTATGCCCTGCTCCTTGAATGGAGCCCTGGGGCAGCAACCCTTGCCATGGGTCCCTATGTCTATCTGGGGTGGCTGCAGCAAAGTAGAGACAACTGCATGGTATGTTTAGTCTGGGACAGTCTTTAGATACCCTCCCCCCACCCTGCCCCATCCTAATTTCTCTTGGCTTGAGTGTGGCCCAGGAGAAACCCAGAAGTTTCTAGAGCCGCTAGGAAATGCAAAAGAGCGTGGAGAGTTGAGAGCCTATGGACCTCCCTTGGGAAATGGAAAACATGCAGAGACATGGAACAGGTGTAGGTTTGTATGGACCAAACCAGCAGAGCTGAGACAGGACCAATGAGCCAAGTGAACCATCAAGCCCCACCAGCCAGGGCCTCACTATGGACGCCAGCAGAGCAGGTGGGTGAAGGACAGCCCCGCAGAGGCCACTGAGGACCAGAGGATAGCATCAGGTCCAGCATCCAGACCTACCTTCTGCCATTGCCCCAGATCCAACCACAGGGTAGGGGAGCAGGGGAAGGGCCAGGAGGGACACACCTAGAGAGCAGGTAACAGTGTAGGCAGGATTGGACTGCATATGTATCCAAAAGGGCTGAACTACTTTAATAAAACAATTTTAGACTTTTATTAAAGTAGTTAGAAGAGTTAGAAGAGGCTAGGGCGCCTGGGTGGCTCAGTCAGTGGAGTGTCCGATTCTTGATTTTGACTCAGATCGTGATCTCAAGAGTTGTGGAATCAAGTCCCACATTGGGATTCAAACACAGTCTGCTTGAGATTCTCTCTCTCCCTTCCCCCTGCTTGGTCTCTCTCTCTCTCAAGTAAATAAATAAAATCTTTTAAAAAATAAAGCAGAAAAGGCTAGTTTTCTTTTAGTTGGCAAGTTTAAATTCTCCCACATAATATTAATGGAAAGAAGGGGTGCCTAGGGGGCTCAGTCATTAAGCGTCTGCCTTCGGTTCAGGTCATGATCCCAGGGATCGAGCCCCTCGTCGGGCTCCCTGCTCAGCGGGAAGCCTGCTTCTCCCTCTCCCACTCTCCCTGCTTGTGTTCCCTCTCTTGTTGTGTCTCTCTCTGTCAAATAAATAAATAAAATCTTTTTTAAAAAATGGAAAGGAGAATTTGTGAAGAAGTTTATATTGGTTCTAAAAAATAAAGAGGCTAAATTTTTCTTTTTTTGAAGTATGTAATTTTGACACCTCCCCAATTCATTTTTAAGTCAGGTTTATGAGGCATAATTTATATACAGTAAATTCATCCTTTTAAAGTGTACATTCAGGGGCGCCTGGGTGGCTCAGTCATTAAGTGTCTGCCTTCGGCTCAGGTCATGGTCCCAGGGTCCTGGGATAGAGCCCCACATCGGGCTCCCTGCTCAGCAGGAAGCCTGCTTCTCCCTCTCCCACTCCCCCTGCTTGTGTTCTCTCTCTCACTGTGTCTCTCTCTGTCAAATAAATAAATAAAATCTTAAAAAAAATAAAATAAAAAACAAATTTGTAAAGTGTACATTCAGCAAATTTTGACAAATGAATACAGTTGTATAATCATTACCTCAGTTAACATCCAGAACAGTTCCATCACCCCAAAAAGTCTCTTGTAGCGCTCTGCACAATCAGGTCCTCTCACCCTTAGCCTCTGGCAACCACTGATCTCTTTTCTGTCTCATAATTTTACCTTTTCCAGAATGTTGTATATATGGAACCACATACTTTGTAGCCTTTTGTACTGAACTTTTAAACAGTATCTACCTCTGTTTCCTCCTCTTCTTCCACTTGCCTTCTCTACAAATTGCTTTATATGGACAAATCCAGACCAGCAGCTGTGTCTGCAGCTTCCCCACCCACCACTGGACCCTTTGGCAAACCCCAGCCTCCCAGGGTCCATGGGTCTAGGTACTTACCATCCTAGACCTCTTGGTTCTCTGAAATGTTTGCTATTCTTTTAAAGGTGGTTTGGTGTTTTTGTCTCTTGGGACACAGACCCCCCTCTTTAGATGCCTCCTCACAGTTTCCTCTCCTCCTCCTCTCCTCCTCTCTCCCCCTGGGTCCTACCTGCCCGGCACCCTGGGTACCTGGGGAATCCACACACTCTGGCCTCACCTCTCTGACCTTCAAGCATCCCTCTTCTCAGCCTTCCTCCTCTCCTTATCCTCCGTCCTTTGTCACCTTGCTTTCTGTGCCTGGGCTAGCTCATGACCCTCACAGCCACACACACAGCCTGCTGCCCAAGAGCCTCCCAGCACCATTTGGTTCATTGGTTTGGGGTTTGTTGACAGTTGGGTTTTTCTCTTCCAGTGAGGAAGAAGCAAGAAACCTCAACACTGCAATTTCCTCCCCACCCCAGCGTGATGGTGACAAATTCTGAGTCTCCGGGGCAGGGACAGTGTCTTTCCATGCCCTGTTGAGTGTTGCCTGCACCACGGTGAAGAAATAAGGAGGTGAAAGGCAAGGCGGGAGGGCACAGCATCGGTGCTTAGGGCTGGTACTCAATTTGTCTCACGAGAGAAGACTTCAAAGGTGTTTCTCTTCCCGCCTGTGCCAGACATTTGCAAGCTAACCGTGCCTCACGGGAGCGACACACCCCCTCTTCGTCGGCCACAAGCCTCTGCAAAGGCTCATGCCCAGAAAACTGAGCATCCTCCTGTGTCTCGAGCAGGAAGGGCCCTTGCTGTGGGGGAGGAGGGCAGAAGCGTATGGCAAAGAGTAAGTGCCCAAATAGAGTGTGCCGTGGGACAGTTCTTCCCTGATGTCCCTGACACCTTCACCTAACTCGGAGGCAGCCAGAGGGGAGTCCAGGCTATACTCAAGCCTTTCGCTGAAACTGGTATTATCAAAGACATCAGGCTTTAATCACTGCTCCAGGAGACAGAAGGGGCAGGAAGGCAGGTTCTGTGTTCATTCAGCTCCCTGCTCAGCTAAATGATTTGGAAACCAGCTCTGGAGTCAGACTGCCGGGTTCTAGTCCTGAGCTCCTTCACTGACTACCCTTGAGGCTGGGAGCAAGTTACCCAGTGCCTCAATTTCTCCACCTGCAAAATGAGGGGGTCACTGGAACTGGGCTGCAGTGGAGATGGAATGAGAGAATCCATAGGCACCTGGCACATAAGAACGGCTCAGAAGATGGTAGCTGCTATGAGCATTATTATTCTTTCCAGTTAGGAACAAAGGATCCTGAAATCTCAAGCTATTCCAGGTGAAGTTAACAAGAAGAGAATCGCCAAGTCTCAAGGTACAGAAACTTACTGACACCCTCAGTGAAATCGAACCCAGCTCCTCCAAGGCTGGCAGTGGAGGCGAAATTCTCACGGGGTGGGGAAGGGTTGCAACCTTCCTCACCCACGGGGGCACCAGTGAGATGCAGGAGAAACCTCCAGGGAAAGGTGAATCTTGGGAGACAGAGCCAAGAGATCCCACCATCCTTCCCACGGGGAGAATCTCCTGGCAGCCGGAGCCAATCTCGGAGGAAGCGGATTTGGTTTTATTAAGGAAGTCAACACGTTTCCTTCCATCCAATGTGGACTCTGTGTTGTTCATATTATTGGTTTCCAGGATGTGAAATGTCATCCTAGGACAGAACCTGGAAAAGAATGGGCCAAATGCCTCTTTAGAGAGCTTCAGCCAACTATTGAAGAAAGTGGAGCCTGCCTTCCGGATACTTAACAACCAAACCATATGCCATTCAGAGAGCCACAGTAACAACTGAGGTAATAATAACAGTAAACTTTTTTTTTCTTTTTAGCAATTGTGATAAAAGGCTCAAAACAATCCTGTTAAGCTAGTAGTATTATTATTCCCATTTTACAGAACAGGAACCTGAGGCTTGATGAATTTAAATAGCCTGCTGAGATCACAACGACAGTAGATGACTGAGTGGATATGAACTGGCATCTATTTTTTGTTTTGTTTGTTTTGTTTTGTTTTGTCCCCCTAGCTTTATTGGGATATAACTGACAAATAACATTGTGGACATTGAAGGTATACAATGTGATGACTTGATACACAGATCTATTGTGAAATGATTACCACAGTATGGTTAGCTAATGCCTTCGTTACCTCACATAGTTACCTTTTGTGTGTGTGTCACTTAAGATATTCTCTTAGCAAATTTCAAAAATACAGTATGGGACAGTGAACTGTACATTTGATCCATAAATTTGGGTCTGTTTGAATTCAGAGCCTGAGTTCTTACCAGTATTCTGTCTCTTAGAGGACCTTTCAACCTAGTGAGAAAAGCATGTGTAAGATCTGCCTTTTGTCAACCACCTTCTGGTATTTATTTTCTCTTTAAATTTTGGGAAGTCTGGGGGCGCTTGGGTGGCTCAGTCGTTAGGCATCTGCCTTCAGCTCAGGTCATGGTCCCAGGGTCCTGGGATCGAACCCCGCATCGGGTTCCCTCCTCTGCGGGAAGCCTGCTTCTCCCTCTCCCACTCCCCCTGCTTGTGTTCCCTCTAGCGCTGTGTCTCTCTCTGTCAAATAAATAAAATCTTTAAAAATAAATAAATAAATAAATAAATTTTGGGAAGTCTGAAGGCACAGCCCCAAAGAAAGAACAAGTAGCTCATTTCTGCCCCCTAGAGGACATAACCTACCCTATTGAGAATAAAGACAGGAAGGCAGTGTTTAAAAAGTGTGTTCAAAATCCCAACCTGAAGGTCCAGCCTGCAAGAAACAAATCTAAAAAGAACCCCCTTTAGTTTATGAAAGGTTGGTGATAACAGGTTGGGGATTTTCTGGACCAGGAGTGAGAACACCCTATCAAGGATGGGACCTGCAGTCAGACTGGAGATTTCATTTTTAACACCGGCCCCCAAATGATTCTTATGCTCAGGCAAGTCTTTGGGAAACACAGATGCATATGATTCATTCATCCTACAAGGGCTGGAAGAATGCCTCCTATCTACAGCCCGTTATGACTTCAGCATGGGGCAGACTCCAAGGGAGTTGAGTATGGGTCCCTGCCTTCAGTCAATCACATCACCTCTCAGAGCTTTGGCTTCCTAATTTAGAAAATGGCCCATTTTGTAACTGGTACGGAAACCAGGAGACCCAGGTTGTGCCTGCAGACAGGGTGTGCTTTACTTAATCTCCCAGACCTCAGTTTCCCTGTCTGTAAATGAGAGGGTGAATCCTCATCAAGTTTCCTTCCTGCTCCAAGATCCCGGCCAGACCTCAACCCCCTGTCAAGAGGCTACCAGGAAGCCTTGGGTGACCTGCTTAGGAGGTTGGTCTCCACAAGGGCAGAGACCCGCAGCCTGCCACACTGCTCACAGCCCTTCTAGAAGTAGCTGGGGTTCAGAGCTTTGCGTGTCCCTGATGTTTGCATTCACAGCCACACTGTAGGATCCTTCTTTTCACTGCCATGTGGCATGCAAAGTTGGCCTCCTGTTCACACAAAGATGCTGGGGAAAGGAAAGTTGATTTGGAAAAGGAAAGTTCTCTAGAATCCTAGGAAGAGGGCTTCTGGAATCAGATTGACCAGTCTTCAAATCCTCGCTCTGCTACTCATTAGCATTCTATACTTGGTTTACTCATCTGTAAAATGGGCATAAGATAGTACCTATCTCATTGGGTTGTAGTGAAGATGAAATGAGATGATGCCATGAAAAGTGCTTATATTAATATCTGGTACATAATGGGGATTCTGGAACGTTCCCCGACTGCCACAACTGGGAAATGGCAAGGCAGTTCATGATCAGTACTCCACATAGACATTTAGCACCCAAGTGACTCCTTCAGGGAACTCCAGCTTGACCTCTGTAATGATCTATTTGAAATGCCAGTGTTCCCTTGCTCATGTTTAAAGGGGTTCCTGTGAAGCCAAGCCTTCCTCCCCACATTGCTCATGGTGAGTCTTTAGTGGGTCCTTGGGCTCACAGCGCCACTCCCAAGTCCTCGGAGAGTAGCCCACCCGGGTTTGGGGCTGCAGGAAAAGAGATGCCTGAGGGGCCCAGAGCAGGCCACGGCCTCGCTGATGTGCTTTACAGGAGCCAGCCCAACAAGCAAGACCTAGGAGGCCAACCTGGGCCCTGCTTCCCACTTGCGTTGTTTGCAGTTGAACAGCGAATAATTATTGCCCTTGCCCGTATAATATGCTACTGCTTTTGACTAAAATGAAACAAAAATAAAATCCACAAAGACACCCAGGCACTGCAAGGTAGCAGCAAACAGGCATACGGGATCGGCCGGGAAGACCACTAAGATCAAAGAGCAAACTGCTTATTGACTGAAGAGAAAGGTCTTAATAAGAACTGGCCTTAGCCCGAAACACAGCTTCTGAGCCACGCTCCAACCCAAGTGGACAGCAGCCGCTGGGGGCCTGTGGGGCTGCCTCGGGGGAGAGAGGGGCTCTGGCCTCACGATTGACAAAGGGTCCCAAAGGACAGGATTGGAAGAAGGTGACATTCAGGGTGGAGCTCTAAACCCATGTTCCATCGCTGTCTGTAGAGCATTTCATGTAATATATTTAAAATATGTCCTGGAATTATCTTGCAAAAGCATATTACCTTTACTTTAATTTTCTGTGGTAAAAGCATTCATCTGTCAAAGGTCAACATTTTAAATATACCACCGTTCTCAGTAATATTTCTGGGGGGATAGGTGCATTTTTTCACATTTTCATATACTAGAGTTTTATTTTTTATTTATTTATTTTTAAAGTTAGCTCTACACCCAATGTGGGGCTTGAACTCATGACCCTGAGATCAAGAGTCACATGTTCGATTGACTGAGCCAGCTAGGGGCCCCTATACTAGGAGTTTTAAAAAATGCATGTGGGGACACCTGGACGGCCCAGTTGATTAGCATCTGACTCTTGATTTTGGCTCGGGTCATGATCTCAGGGTTGTGAGATCGAGCTCCGCATTGGGCTCCTGGCTCAGTGGGGAGTCTGCTTAAGATTCTCTCTCTCCCGGGGCGCCTGGGTGGCTCAGTCGTTAAGCGTCTGCCTTTGGCTCTCAGGTCATGATCCCAGGGTCCTGGGATCGAGTCCCTACATCGGGCTCCCTACTCGGCAGGGGACCTGCTTCTCCCTCTCCCGCTGCCCCTCCCCCTGCTCATTTTTCTCTCTCTCTCTCTCTCTTTCTCTCTCAAATAAATAAATAAATAACTCAAAAAACAAAAAAATGCACGTAACTGTGGTCAGTCTTGAGCTCCAAGAGGCCCTGGCCAGGGCCCGGTGATGAGAGCAAAGAATCGGTTCAGCCCTAGTTGTAACTGTGTCTGTACTGCAAAAAATGGTTTCTCCCTTTTCCAAATTGGTTTTTCTCGGGATCTCTGTGCTTTCTGGACAAGAAGGGAGAACCTGGTGAAGGGTCGGTCCTCCCTTCTCATTCAGAGGAGATACAGCTGCAAGGACAAACCCTAAAAATGCCTCTTGTTCAGCCAAACTGACGGGGGCCCCTAAGTATATTCACGCAGGGGGTGTCTGTCCCGCTGTCTACACCCATTCCACCAGGATTTGAACTACAGGCATTGCTCCTTTTTCTGGATTCATGACAGCTCTAAAGCATGGCCCCAGATAGCACCAACTTTTTCACCTCTTATGTAAACTTCCAAAGCCTACAGTAAAATACATCAAAATTCTAACTCGACTATTTGCCACCTGTCCCTGCCCCTGTATGATTGAGACGATGTACTTGGGCTCGGTATCTAGGATTTTTTGTTAATCTGACATGTCTCAGAAATGAGTTTCAAGGAAATAGGGTGAAAGCCTCCCTCTCCAAACTTCCTCTCTAGAAGTTGATAAAAATGTCAGTGATGGACCATATCCAGCAAGAGTGCCTGCAGCCAACACACAATCTCGGATGAATCACAGCCACACCCTTTTCTCACGCAGAGTGCCAACAGCCTAACTGTTGGAGCCCACTTTTCTCACACATAGCAGGAAAATCCAGAAAGGCCTAGAGGTGAACCAGAGAGCCCTGAGTTCGCATCTTTCTCAGGGCTGAACTGTTCACTCAATAAACATATATATAAATGTTTTTTAAGGCAGTGTTTTTAAAAATTGAGATATAATTCACATAACATAAAATTCACCGCTTTGAAGTTCACAAGTCGATGTTTTTTAGTATATTTCCTATGTTATACAACCATCATCACTCTCTAATTCCAGAGCATTTCCGTCCGTCACGACAAGAAACCTCATAAGTCACTCTCCCTTACCTCCTCCCCCAGCCCCCAGCAACCACTGATCTACTTGGTGTCTTTATGATTTACCTATTCTGGACATTTCATAAAGTGAAATCATCCTCTATGCAGTCTCTTGGGTCTGGTTTCTCTCACTTAGCACCCTGTTTGCAAGGCTCCGTGTTACACCCACGTTGTAGTGTGTAACAGTGTATCGATACGTCATTCCTTCTAATTGCTGAAACACATTCCATTGGATGGATACACCACCTTTTATTCATCCATGCCTGAGTTGATGGACATTTGGGTTGTTCCAATTTTTTGGCTGTTATGAATGTTGTTATGAACATTCACGTACAAGCGTCTGTGTGGACAGGTGTTTTCAATTCTCTTGGGTATATACCTAGGAGTGGAATTGCTGGGTCATATGGCAACTGTATATTTAACTGTTGGAGGAACTGCCCGACTATTTTCCCCACTCAGTATGTGTTAACTGAGCCCTGTCATGCTGCTGGGCTAGGAACCAACAGCCCCACAGTGAACAGACCTAGCCACCTGCCCCCATGGAGCATACAGTCCAGCAAGAGAAGGAGGCATTAAACAGATAATTAAAAAATGGATTTTTTTTAGCACACCTGAGGATTGAACGAGGTCACAGGACAAGAATACACTCTTTTTTTTTTTTTTTTTTTAAGATTTTATATATTTATTTGACAGAGAGAGACACAGCGAGAGAGGGAACACAAGCAGGGGGAGTGGGAGAGGGAGAAGCAGGCTTCCTGCCAAGCAGGAGCCCCGATGCGGGGCTCGATCCCAGGACCCCGGGATCATGACCTGAGCTGAAGGCAGACGCTGAACGACTGAGCCACCCAGGCGCCCCGAATACAGACACTCTTGAAACATCAAATCTGTGATACCAAAAAAAACAAAACAAAACCACCTCTCAAAAAACAAAAATGAAGTTCTTGTAATTCAGCGGGTTCCTGAAAGTTCTCACCATCTGGGGGCAGAGAAATTCCGCATAGGTGCTCCGGGAGCATTGGAAATGATTTACGGGGATATTTAGACTTGGAAATGTAAGCAGGGAACAGGTTACAAAGTTTGAGGATGATAATTCTTGACGTCTCCCTTCAAGAGGTTGAAGAAACTCTCACGCTGGCTTCCTCCTCCTCCTCCTCCTCCTCCTCCTCCTCCTCCTCCTCCTCCTCCTCCTCGAGAGGGATTCAGGGCCACGGCTCCTTAAGGCCAAGGAGGAGGGACCACCTTCTTCACCTGCCCTCTGCCTTCCCGACTCAGCCGTCAGCAGCCTCCCCTTCCTGGCAACTATTCCCAACATTCACTTAAACAAAATCAATGCCCTACTTTTTAAAGGAGCAGTTACTTGTTCAGCCTCTCACAAGAAGAAGGGAAGCCCTGAAAATGTCAGCAATGAATTCCCAGTGATGTCAAAGTTTGATTTGACCTCAGGAGGTTAAAGTCGCCATATTTCAAGAGGCATAATTTACAAAGTTTTATTCCTGTTGAATTAATCCAAAATATTTGTACTTTGGGGGCACCTGGGTGGCTCAGTCAGTTGAGCATCTGCCTTCGGCTCAGGTCATGATCTCAGGGTCCTGGGATCGAGCCCCCGCGTCGGGCTCCCTGCTCAGTGGGGAGTCTGCTTCTCCCTCTCCCTCTGCTCCTCTCCGCACTTGTGCTCTCTCTCTCTCAAATAAATAAACAAATCCTTAAAAAAAAAAAAATTGTACTTTGACCGAGGTCCTGGGCTCAGTGCTGTGGGAAGATACAAAAAAACACAAGCATCTGCATCAGTCACTATGCTTAAGAAAGTGTGCGGTGAGAGAGAAGAGACTAAGATGGGCTGCACACAGCACAGGTGAGTCCAAGGAGTGCTGGAGCTAAAGGATACACAGTCATGCAGGGAGGAAGAGAGTTCCCCTCGGGCTAGGCTGGGAGCCCCCGGCTTCACGCAGGTAGTGGGATAGGCAACACACAGGCTTCCAGCAGGGGAGATGGCGTTCCAACAGGGCAGGATGATGGGTGCAAAGGCCCAGGGGCAGGAATTTAAAGAATATGTTAGGTCTGACAAAGAGGTTCCTGAATGAAGCTTCATTAAAACAAAAACAACAACAACAAAAATGAGGCCACTTCGAAGTTTCTAGTTTTTATCAGATAGTCCCAGTAAGACCTAAGATTTTTCTTTCATCCCTAAACAAATAGAGGCCCGACTACTGGGGCACAGCGATCTGAAAGAGAACACTGGATAGCCCTTCAGCTTCTTGTTCCCATGCTTCACCCTCAGTGTGGACAATGCCCTACAAACGTAGGGGTCCTCGATACCAATGACAGTGGACACATGAGAAAGGACTCTTCCCTGATGCTGGCTGGTGCTGGATCCCTAAAGGAGCAGGGTGGGACCTCCACTGGGGCTCTCTGGGATGGGTGGACAACACCCTGCAACACACACATACACACAGTGGTCCCACCCCTCACATGTGGCATGGGGCTTTTGCCTTCCATCCTCTGTTTTAACACTGGTTATTTCATTTCTGTACTCCCCAGACTTTCTCCTTGTTGTCTCCATAGGAAGCTTTGGAACTTCTCTGTTCCCTTCCTTCACAGCACCGGTTCCCAATAGGGGAGCTACTATTCTCCAGGAGGTATTTTAGAATTTTGTGGAGGCTTTTTTTTGGTTATCTCAATGCTGGGAGGGGCACTACTGGCTTTTACTAGGGAGAAATCAGGAAGTCCTCCTGCAATGTGCTGGAGAGTTCTGCAGGAATCATCCTATAGCCCACACGATGTTAGAATGTTCCATGAGACCTTTCTATAGGTAAAACAATCTGATTACAGTGCTTTGAGCCTTGAAACCTAACTCCATTTTACACGTGAACACAATGTATTTTTTACCTACTTTTATATGCCCAGTTTAACTACCGACCCTGTCCCAGGAATGCAATTACCACGGAAACAGAGGGGAAATTGCATTTCCTTTTGTGTCGAATTTTACGGTATTCAGCATTTTGGAAAATCACACTACCTACAGCAACTCTACTAGTGTTTTTTGAGCTTCCCAGACAACACACCTGGGGCAGTCTGCATCTTTAGTGGTGTTGTGTGTGGGTGCAGGACGTCTGACTCCTCTGCTGTAACTTCTAGTGCAGCCACACCCAAGAATTTACATTTTTGAAAGTAATATTTTAAGTTGGTGTCCTTTTCCCTTATATTAGAGTTAGAGTTTGTGACATTTGTATTTTCCAAAGATGCCACACCAATATATACCCCATTCCACGTGCTTTCCTTACAACATGACATTGATATTCCTCCGCTGAGCTTGGAGCGGGGTGGGTGGGGCACGGCAGGTGAGGGGGTGGACTGCAATGTTCCTTCCCCTTGCACTGGGTGGACCTTTGTAACTGCCTTGACCAACAGAATGTGGTAGAAGTAATGCTGTGTGATGTCTGAAACTAGGTGTGATGGTTAATTTTGTGTGTCAACTTGGCTGAACCACCGTGCCCAGATATCTGGTCAAGCATTATTCTTGATGTTTTTGTGAAAGTGTTTTTGGATCAGATTAACATTTAAGACTGTAGACTTTGAGTAAAGGAGATTGCTCTCCATAATGTAGGTGAGCCTCACCCAATCAGTTGAAGACTCAAATAGAACAAAAGACTGAAAGGGGGAATTCTGTAGCCAGTGGCCTTCAGACTTGAACTGCAGCAATGGCTCTTTGAGTCTCCAGCCTGCTGGCTCACTTTGCAGATTTCGAACTTGCATTTTGGAATTATAGATTTGGGTATATATATATATATATATATATATATATATATATAGGTTCTGTTTTTCTTAAGAACACTAATACACTAGGTCATAAAAGGTGATACAACCTTCACCTTGCTCTCTCCTTCCTTTGGGTACTTGCCTTGGAAAAAAAGCCACTATGTTGTGAGGAAGCCCAGGCAACATGGAGAAGCCATGTGTGGATGTTCCTGCCAACAGGCACCTAGCTGGTAAACAGCCTCAATAACCAGTGAGTGAGTAAAGGAGTGAGTAAAGGAGCCTGTGAGAGACACCAGCCCCCAGCCTTCATCAACAACTGTAATCTGAAGCCCCAGACATCCCAGGGCAGAAATAGCCATCCTCACTATGTTTGGTCTGAATTACTAACCAATAGAAATCTTGAGATAATAAATGATTAAAGAATTTCGCTTCAAGACTTAGTTCAAAACTTTTTTTATCTAAATGATTTGATACTTGAAAGATAGGGTCCCTGGGGGTGCCTGGGTGGCTCAATCGTCCGACTCTTGATTTCAACTCACGTCATGATCTCAGGATCGTGAGATAGAGCCCCAGCTTGGGCTCCGCAGTTGAGTGTGGTGCATGCTTAAGATTCTCTCTCTCCCTTTCCCTCTGCCCCTCTCCGCTCTCTCTCTCTAAAAAGAAAGAAAGGAAAGAAAGAAAGAAAGAAAAGAAAGAAAGAAAGAAAGAAAGAAAGAAAGAAAGAAAGAAAGAAAGAAGATAGGGTCCCTAAAGAGTGAAGATTAAAATGGTAATAAGGACTTTGCGATCAAACCTATGAAAATTGAGCACACCCTACCTAGTCTAGGGACACACCTGCCTTGGTGACTTCCTGACCAGGTGCTTTAGGTGATAAGGCAGAGTAAGGCCCAAACTACACCCTCTAATATCTGGCCTGGAAAGATGCTACTTCCTGTCTCAGTGAGTTCCCACCCAGATCCTCAGGGGTCTGGCCTCCCACATGCACCTCCAGTCAGGGCCTGCCCACATTCCAGGGAAACCGAAGGCCAGCTTTGAGGAAGAAGCTGCTGACCAGGAGTTGACTAGCTGCTTTCCTGATCCTCCGGAAACCAGGGCATTTAGATGGATCACCTCTGGGTCCAGAGTCATGCCCCCTGGAGACCCAGAGGAAATTCAATCAAGCCCCAGGCTGTTCAGGAAGAGCTAGAAGCTAGCCCCAGCCGCGCCGCAAGAACAGGAAGCCCAGACTGGGAAGCAAGGGTTCCGCGCCTGAGCTTTCCTTCACACAGCAACGCTTAACTTGGGAATCTGAATCCGGGCCAAAGAAAATCATTCTGACAGTGGCTGGTCCCAAAGACAACAATGCCCATGATGACGGTGACATGTTCTCAAAGCAGACCAGCAGAAGGGAGCCCGGGAGGGTCCCAGCCGCGAAGCTGGCAAGCCCGTGTTGAGCACAATAGAAGTTCTTCATCCCCTTGAAAAGCGTGTGGACAATAAAGATAGCCAGAGTTTATGCAGCGCCTGCCGTGTGCCTGGCACTGGGCTCAGCTCTTTACAAACATGGTCTTATCACATTCTTAAAATATCCTCTCAAGTAGGTACAGTATTTGCTCCACTTTACACATGAGGACACAGACTTGGCCTGCAACACGAGTCAGATACTCTGCATTTCAAAGCCTGCGCTCTGACCCACTGTGCTGTTATCCTGACCCCCCCTTAACCCCTGAATGTGTACTCCCCAGGTACAAGACAAGCTCCTCCGTGACCACTGGACAACCATGACGATCAGGAAATTGACACTGACTCAATAATACCGTGCGATCCACAGCTCCCAGTCAGATCTCGCTGGTTGTCCTAATGACGCCACTTACAGGTCGAGCATCCAAACTGGGATCCCAGTTGCATTCAGTTGTCATGTCCCTTTAGTCTATTCCAATCTAGAACAGTTCTTCAGACATGCCTCATCTTTCACGACCTTGACAGTTGTGAAGAGCACAGGCCGGTTACACTATGTCACGCCCCCCAATTTGAGTTTGTCTGATGCTTCCTCGTGGTTTATACATTTGGGGCAGGAATACCACAAGAACGGTGCTGTGTTCTTTTCAGGTTATTGTATTAGGAGGCACACGACATCAATTTGCCCCATTCCTGATAAACATAGAGGGACTTTTAACCAAGGACTTGGAGTCATATACTAAGAAAAAACACTGTAAGAGCCTAGAATTCCCATGCCCCCCACCCCGCCCCACCGCCCAGCTCAACAAATCCCATTTTGAGGGGCAGCCAGCTGGGCAGAGGCCAGACCCAGTCTAGAAGGGGAACAACAATATCGCTGGAAGGTGTTAGGACAGAACAGATTGTATTTGTCTGGACTCGTCCTAGGGAGGAAACTGGAGTGGTAGGAGGGAGTTCTTCCCCAGCCATTTGGGGAGGAGGGAAAGACCCCACAGGGGTATTCTCAAACAACTGGAAGACCAAAGAGCTGGACGCCAGGGAAGGAAAACACGAAGCTGCCTCGGGACAGGGAAGGAAAACACGAGGCAAGAAAAAATGAGCAGAAGGAGAGGAAAAACAGGACACAACAGCATCAGCACAAAGGCTCAAAGTATTTGTTTCATGTAACTGCATAGGTGTTTAAAAAGTAAGCTTAAGGGGCGCCTGGGTGGCTCAGTCGTTGAGCGTCTGCCTTCGGCTCAGGTCATGATTCCAGGTCCTGGGATCGAGCCCCGCATCAGGCTCCCTGCTCGGCGGGAAGCCTGCTTCTCCCTCTCCCACTCCCACTGCTTGTGTTCCCTCTCTTGCTGTGTCTCTCTCTGTCAAATAAATAAATAAAATCTTTAAAAAAAAAAAAAAGCTTAAAACCCATATAAACTAAGCCTAAGGACATAAAACTTATGACCTCCACATCTTAAATAAAAACCCACTTGAATTGAAACAAAACAATGGAAAAGAAATAAAAAGTAAGCTTATTTTGATGTTATCTCTTAGTCCGTGGACTTGTAACCAAATAACCTGTGCTGATAATCCCAGATCTTTGGGGAAATTCCTCAGTCTTGCTGAGACTCAGGTTTCTCATCTGTGAAATGAGGAGGAAAAGCACCTCACAGCGTTGCCCCGAGGACTAAATAGACACCCCTCGTCATGCACTCGGGCCGTCCCGACTGGGCCGACTGTGTAGCAGCACAGTTCCCGGGCTGGGAATTCAGCAGAGGACACAAGAGCCCCCACAGAGCTGACATCCGGGGGGCACAGCCTACCAGAGTGTTCTGTAAGCTGTCACGCACTGCTGTCATGCCCTGGGCACATTGAAGGAGTCACTGCTATTCCAAGGTAATAGTGAATGTGACCTACGTATTGGGGAAATCAAGTCACAGAGGCGATGTAAGCCACAGTAGTACTAAGCAGAGACACGAGGTCACTCCCAGTTCTCTTCAGAGTCTGTTATCTGGGAAAGAAATGTGCCTATCTGAAAACCTATCATGGATGACAGGAGCAGAAAATCTCTGGAAGAATACTGACCAAACTTCTCGGGGGGAAGGATGAGAGACAGAGTCTTACTCAGCCGCAGCTGCTGAGTCAGGAGCAAACCGGGTGTTGTATGATCTGAGGAGTCTGGAGACCTGCTGAGTGAAAAGTTGCTCCTGGCACTAGGTCTTCGGCTTTCTCTTTGCCTTTCTGACTTTCTCTGCCTCTTCCTAAAAATCCATGTCCTCCTCACATCTTCCCAAACCCACACAAACACTAGTGCTCACGTTTTGGTCACTATAATTTCCAGTCGGATTTCATTATTAAGCAGCTACCTCTCTTCACTGTCTCCCTTTATGGAGAGCCCATTTATACACAAAAAAATAAAGTTTTTAACAGAAGCACAAAAAGCAACTCACTCTTTAAAAAAGCTTTGCTTTTTTGCAGAAGATTGATTGATTGACTTGAGAGAGAGAGAGAGAAAGCACATGTGAGCAAGCCCGAGCTGGGGGGAGGAGCACAGGGAGAGGGACAAGCAGACTCCCCGCTGAGTACCGAGCCCCCGTGGGGCTCAATTCCAGGATGCCGAAATCATGACCTGAGCTGAAATCAAGAGTCAGACACTCAACCGACTGAGCCACCCAGGGGCCCCCCCAAAATGTTTTTGTTGGGGAGCCTGCCTGGCTCAGTCAGTAGAGCACATCACTCTTGACATCAGGGTCATGAGTTTGAGCCCCATGTTGGGTGTGGAGCCTACTTAAAAAAAAAAAAAAGTAAAAAAATAAAGTTGTGGTGGTAATATATACATAACACAATATTTATCCTTTCAGCCACTTATGAATGTACAGTTCAGTGGCACTAAATCCACCCCCAGGGCCGGGTAGCCAGCATCACTATCTGTACCCAAAACGTCTTCATCATCTCCAACAGAAACTGTGCTCCTACTGAACAATAACTCCCCCTTCGCCTGCCCCATCAGCCCCCAGAAACCTCTCTTCTACTTTCCGTCCCTGTGAACTGGCCTCTCCTCGGTACCTCACATACGTGGAATCAGACACTATTTATTCTTCCATGTCGGGCTTATTTTCTGACATCATATTTTCAAGGCCTATCCAAGTTTCAGCATCTATCAAAATTTCATCCTTGTTTTGTGGCTGAATACTATTCCATTATATATACCTTGCTTATCCATTCGTCTGTTGATGGACATCATTTGGGTTGTTTGCACCTTTTGTCTACTGTGAATAAAACCGCTATGAACATGGGTGTGCAGGTTATCTGTTTGCGTCTCTGCTTTCAGTTCTTTGGGATACAGCCCCCGAAATGGCGTTGCTGAGTCATAGGATAGTTCTATGGTAGTTTGAAGCAACTCACTTTTGAGGGTTTTTTTTAATGAATATGCTTATACCCTTACTCTGTTCCATAAAAGGATTTGAGATGTTTAGAAAAACACACATAATAAAGAGGGAGAAAGAGTTCAAAGAACTAGGGCAAAGGGAAGACTGGTTTGGAGCACCTGGGTGGCTTGGTCAGTTAAGTGTCTGCCTTGGGCTCAGGTCATGATCCCAGGGTCCTGGGATCCAGTCCCGCACTGGGCTCCCTGCTCAGCCCAGTGCTTGTGCTCTCTCTCTCAAATAAATAAATAAAAATCTTAAAAAAAAAAAAAGGGGGGGGGGAACTGGTTAGCGCTTGGGCAGGGCGGATCTGCCCCTCAGACACACGCTCATGTCTTCTCCCCTCCTGGGATGTGCTACCACATTCAGAAGGCTGTTTCCTTGGCAGATGACCCGGCTGTGCTGCGTTGACGGAGTGGCCTCTCCAAGCAGCACACTTCACAGGGGCTTCACTGTGCACACGAACCGGGTGGAAATTGGCACCATAACCTGAACCACACCGCATTTCTCCTGAATTCAGACCTAGGCCTGGGTGGGTCCTTTAAGGACCATCGAGGGCAACCCTCTCAACACCCAGATGAGGAAAGATGCAGAGCGGTTAAGTGCCCCCAGGGAAAAGGCAAAGTGTGCAAATAGCAGAACTGAAATTCAAAGCCCTATGTCCAGATGCCAGCCGAGAACCCTCCCTGCTGCTTCTCATTTCCATGACCCTGCTTTCCTTTGCTTCAGCTCTGCAAATTCTTCACTTATTTGGGAAATTATGATGTTCTCGTTCTTTTCAAACTTCTCCAAAAATTATGTAGTTTCAAAATTCTGAAGACTAAAATGACTATGATGTGGTCCTAAATAAGGTGGACATTAACCGTGTACCCTAGGAGAGACGCCACAAATCCCATTGCTGAAGCATAAGCTGTGTTACTTATTTTATAAAACTTTCCATTAGCTGGTTCCTCAGTAAGAGTGTTACTTCCTGGTTTCCATGGTGATTTTTTAAAAATTTCATTCAAACACTAATATCCAGATGAGAGCAGACGCGAATCCAACACGCCAGAGCTTTGTGATGACCAGAGCTATACCTCGTGATGGACCTCGCATCAGCCAAACATTCACCGAGCTCTGGGTGACAGCGGGCGGACAGGGGACGGGGGTGAAACTGGACAGACCCTAAGGATCCTGCTCCATCTGGGCTTCCATTTCGATGCTAACATGAACTGCTTTGGGGCGACATGAAGCTGCTCACGCACAACCTGCTGAGCTCGCATGTGCTGGGGGGGGGGGAGGGGCGTGGCTTCCCTCTGCTCCTCCAGGCCACCGAGGTCCGCATCAACCCGGTGGAGTTCAACACTGACTTCGTGTGATACCCAAGTTGCATCTGGTCGAGGTGCCCAAAGGGCCGATTGAAGGGTATGAGCATGATGAGAAATTCCTGAGGCAGATGCACCACGTGCTGCTGGAGGTGGATGTGCTGGAAGGCACCTTGCAGTGCCCAGAGTCTGGACGTCTGTTCCCCATTAGTCGTGGGATCCCCAACATGCTGCTGAGTGATGAGGAAACCAAGACTTAATCGTGCCAGGTGCTAGTTTTTCAGTCTGTAACCAGGAATGTTTTTGTTGATGTATATCCTGTTTGCTAGGTCTGTCGTGTATCCCCAAACCTGGACCCAGTGACACACGAAACACAGTGTTCTTGAGCTCGATATATCTCTTTTTCTCATTAAATGTTCAAAACCAAAAAAAAAAAAAATTTTTTTTCTTTTAGAACAGCTTTAGGTTCAGAGCTAAATTAAGAGGAGGTATAGAGATTTCCAGTTACCCCTCCCCCACGCACACACTCATGCAGAGCCTCCCCCATTATCAACATCCCCCGCCAGAGTGACACACTTGTTACAAGTGACCAACCTACACTGACACTTCATAGTCACCCAAAGCCCATAGTTTACATTAGGGCTCATTCCCGGTGCTGTCCACTCTATGGGTTTAGAATGACATATATCCCTCATTGGAGTATCACACAGATATCATACTTTCACTGCCCTAAAAAAATCCTTTGTGTGTTTATTGACTTTTTTGGACATATTTCATCTTTCACTAAAACAATGCCCTCAGAAGCATTGCAACTTCCTCTCTTCCCTCCATGAGTCACCTTAAAGCACACTGGTGGTTTCAGGACTTCCTCAGTATTTTTCTAGATGTGTCTTATATAAATTTACAGGCTTCCCCTAGAAGAGGTCTAACAGATCTCCTCATTCAACTTCAATGCAATTCCTCAAACCCTGTAGATGTGGCAGAGAGGGTGGTCGCGGACTCTAGCACAAGATTGCCCTGCTCCAAATCCTAGCTCTTGTTTTGTGCCATCCTACAAGCTGCCTCATCTCCTTATGCCTCGTTTTCTCATCTGAAAAATGGGGATGATAGTAATATAACCTACCTTATTAGGTCACTATAAGAAGTAAGTGAGTTAATATATATATATATTGGCCTTGGAGAAGTGTCTGGCACTTTAATAAATTATCGACAAAACTCTTGCCTGCACAAGCCAGGCATCACCAGGCTTTGGGGACATAATGATAAATAAAACATAGATCCTGCTTTCAAGAGGGTTATTCAGAGGAGAACACAGAAAATACACACATGGAAAAGCAACATCACATGTTCTTATCATGAACATTTTTTTAAAGATTTTATTTTTAAGTAATCTCTACACCCAACGTGGGGCTCAAACTTACAACCCCAAGATCAAGAGTTGCATGCTCTACCGACTGAGCCAGCCAGGCACCCCTATCATGAACATTTTTAAACAAGATAGTACCATGTCACTCTGTGTTCTGTATGGAAACTTGTTGCTATAATATTACCACTGAATACCAGCCATTTTCATTTAGAATTTGCTAAATGCCACCATCCATTAATTCACCAATATTTATCGAGCACCTACCATGTTGTAGGCACTATACTAGGCCCTTAGGACATAAATGTGATATAGACTCAAAATGTTGACATGTCATTCTCCCCAGCCTTCCCTCTTCCTCCACCTTCTATGCCCCACTCAAGAGTGTCTATGACTGCCTTCTTGGTTCCTGAGCTTCAAGGTAGAGGGGAGAGCTGAGCATTGAGAGAGGTTGGCTTGATTTACATAATTGAAGTGGTGTGGGGGTGGACAGGAGAGATATACAGATTTGAGTAAGTTGGAAGAAGGGAGATTTTGGAGAGTAGCTGCTGTGATGAGTGTGACTTTGGGGACACAGACACATGATGAGGAACTTTAGAACTTCTGCTGGGCACTCTGCAGTGTAATTCCTTCTACCTAGCCTTGTCTAGAGACTTCAGTAAAGATTCCAGGGCTTTTGGATGTGAACCTGGTGCTTCTTTTGAATATCGTTCCATGCTGAGACTGGCTGTAGCAGCCAGCTTCCACGAAGGCTCAGTGAGTCTTGCCTGCTGGAATTCATGCCCTTGTGTGGTCCCCTCCCACAATGAATAGGGACAAAAACTGTGTAACAATAGGATACTGCAGAAAGGAAAGAGTGGAACATCTGAGGCTATATCCTAAAAGACACTGCAGCTTCTACCTCATTCTATTGGATGGATCACTTGCTCTCAGGGAAGTCACCTGCCATGTTGTGAGGATCCTCAAGGTCAAGTCCATGTGGGAGAACCAAGGCCCCCTCCAACAGCCAAGATACTCTGCCAGCCACATGAGTGAGCCTTCTTAGAATTGGATCCTACAGCCCTGGCCAACAGCTTGCTGCAACCTCACGAGAGATCCCCAAGCCAGAACCACTCAACTGAGCCACTCCAAAATACCTGACCTGTGTGAGATAATAAACAGTCACTGTTATTTTTAAATCTCTAGGTTTTGGGGTAAATTTTTGTGCAGCTAAACACTGGCTATGAGGTGGCTCATCTTTACTGAGGTACCCAAAGCTACCTGAGGTTCCCGGCCACCTCAACCCATAAACACAAAAGAGGACACAGCAAGAGTAATACTTGGATCTCACCTCTCTCACCTCTTCTGCTGAAGCAAGACCTGGACCTGAGATCTTCTGTAAATTAACCATTCCCCCTACTTCCTTAGGAAAATGACAAGTATGCTTATGAATTGGGAGAAGAGGCATATGTCTCCTGTGTGTTTATGAATCTCCCTGGGTGCGGTTTTCCTGTCTCTCACGGGCATCGCTGATGGGTTCTGAGATACCACTGTTTCCTGCCGGCGCCATACTGCCACCAGGGGTCAGTGCCCCTGGCCAAGCACCAAAGTCTCCCACCAGGCATTGCCGCGACCTTCCACGTATTGCTTCTGAGCAATTCACTGGACCAAAGTGAGGAGCTACTCTGTAATGGTGTGGCTGAAAGATGCTTCTCTCCTCTCCAATGCAGTGTCCTTACCCTACGGTTCTATTGAGAGTTTATGGAAATAATTTGTTTTTACTCACAGCCCTCTCTCTCCTTAGGTCTCAGACCTGTGTCCATATGTTGAGACTTCCACTGAGTGACCTGTATGTTGTTATCAGGATTTTTTTTTAAAAGATTTTATTTATTTATTTGACAGAGAGAGAGACAGCGAGAGCAGGAACACAAGCAGGGGGAGTGGGAGAGGGAGAAGCAGGCTTCCCGCAGAGCAGGGAGCCTGATGCGAGTCTTGATCCCAGGACCCCGGGATCATGAACTGAGCCAAAGGCAGATGCTTAACCAACTGAACCACCCAGGCACCCCTGTTATCAGGATTTTTAGTACCCTGTGGTGCCCCAGCATTTGTTGCTGGGTCAGGCTCAACATGGCTGCAGGCAGCTCTAGGCTCACATCATGCCAGTTTGGCAACACTAGGGAAGAAAAGAATTTCCTGCTTTAGAAGACATAACTCCCAGGGAATGGCTCTGATTGGCTGGACTTGGGTCTCATGCCCACCTCTTGGGCTATAGACAGGGGAAGGCAGGGGACTGTGCTAGACAGCCCCACCAGGATTACCCGGAGCTCCCCAAAGGAAGGAGGCATGCTCTCACCCTCAAAGCAGTAGGGAGGGAGGGGAAGGGATGGTGGCAGATTAAAATAACAACTTCCCACTGTCCTTCAGTTTCTAGACCGCCTAGGCATCCGAGTGTGACCTCCAGCATTGGACCCAGTGATCCCAGCCATTCAAGGTCATGGTCCCTAACTGAGGAGCTTGCTGTCTCCAGAGTGGGGTCCATCTATACCACTTTCTTTGACTCATTCCATGTGCTCCTTCCTCAGACTCTAGTTCAAGGGTGAGAGGTCATGACTTTTGCACCCTCTTTATCATATTCCTTCTAAACTTCCCTGAATGTTGCCCTTTGAGTTGCCTTTCCCTGCCATCCTGATGTCTGCCTGTACTTGCCAAAAGTCATTCCCACATAACCAAATTTTTAAAAATGCATAGATTTATAACCTCCTGCTTATTCTCCAGCTTTGAGTCCAGCTGTGAGAATTTTAGGGCAAGACACTCAGGGGTCCAGGTGTTAGACCTTTACATAATGCAAGTATGGCAGCCTCCCTCCTTCCTACCTCATGATCCCGTGTAACTTTGAAGTGAGTAATCAGACAATTGCTCTTTTTGTGACCAGAGGAATCTCTTCTGTTGACAGCCCCATGGGTCCTTCTTGCCACTGCCAATAGCCCTTGATGATTGGTCTAGAAACTGACCCATCCTCATTGGATGTAGCATTTCACCAGTGTCCTGGCAAAGTGCCTGACAGTGTTCTCTGCTCGCAAACTGCCTTGCCCATCTTCCTTAGACTGCCAAGGAGGTGCATCGGTCCTCTGTGGATGGGTCAGGTGATTTGTCAAAGAGCAGGAAACCATGGGATGGGCAAAGGTTCTAATTATACAGCGCTGTCATGCCTTCAAACAACACAAAGGAAAAGTGTCGCTGTATTAATTTCCTAGAGCTGTGATAACAAAAGTACCACAAACTGGGGGGCTTAGAACAATAGAAATGTATCGTGTCCCAGTTCTGGAGGCTAGAAGTCCAAAATCAGGGTGTCAGCAGGGCTGTGCTCCCTTGAAAGCTCCAGGGAAGGATCTGTTCCAGGCCTCTGTCCTAGATGCTTGGCCTCTCACAGCATAACTCCAGTATCACCTCATGTTCTCCTTGTCTTCATGTCTCAAATCTCTCCATTTTATAAGCATACCAATCATATTGGGTCAGGGCTCTACTAATGATTGGGTGGGGTATTAACTTGATTACCTTTGTAAAGTCCCTATCTCCAAATAAGGTCATATTCGGAGGTCCTGGGGGTTAGGTCTCCATGTATCTCTTTTTTGGGGGAAGGGACATAATTCAACCCATACCAGAGACCTAGGCCTTCAAAAGAAGGTTGTCCTGTGGGGTTCCTTTCTCTAAACTTCTTTCTCTGTACTCCAAATTCCCCTCTTCACAGGCAGCTGCCTTTTCTGTGTCCCCTGGTCCAGGGCTTCACCCTGCCATTGCAGAAGCTCTCTTCTGAGACCTTGCCATCTGCTGAGCCATTATGACCCTAGAGGGGACAGGGTGGCCCCACAGTGGGGGATCCCACTTCAGTTCAGTCTCCTCACCAGCCAGAGGCATGACAGATCACTCACCACTTTTCAAAAAAAAAAAAAAAACAAAAAAAACTGGCAAGTCACTCCAAAATGAGCATTGGCTTTTCTTGGCAACCATACCATCTAATCTCCTATGAGAAAAAGAATCCCTTGGGGTTGGTTTATTTGTTTGGTGCAGAGTTGAATTAATCATTCTCTGCAGTTCAGGGCAACCCACCATCAAGGGTCAGTACACTACCCATTCCTCACTTGCTCTTGCTCTCTCCTCTTCCTCATCAATGGTCTCTCCCAGTCCTGCCTCTTTCCCATAGGCACCCACTCTAGGGCTCGCTGTGAGTCCTAGAAGAGGCCTGGGTCCTTGTCAAGCACATAGGGTTGTTTTAATTTGTTTTGTACTTTTAATTTTTATGAATGGTCTATTGCTCTAGATAGCATTGTGCTTCTTACTTTTATTACTCTATTGATGTTCCTCATGTTAAGATGATTTTATTCTCACCACTTTTGCAACATAAGCTTCAACATAGTTGAATTAAGGAACATTTGATTTCTTCTTGGGTCTGGCTTATGTTACAAGAGCCCTAAATGTAACTATAATTGACACTCTCCTCTACATCCCAGAGGGGTAGCACCAGATCCGATTAGACTGAATTCTCATTCCACATCTCTCTGCATCCCACCTGTACAAAGGCAATGGGAAGTGCCCCGTGTCACCTCACATAACCCAGACACAGACACATAAATGCAGTCTGATCCTATTCACTGATACCGCGAGGATGCAACCAGCCACATCCAGGATGTGGGGATTCCAAAGGACAAATGACCTGGTTTCTTCAACAAATAAATGTCATTAAAAGAAGATGGGATGAGGGGTGGTAAAGGAGAAATGAAAATGGGTTAAGAGATACTTAAGAGACATATTAACCAAGTGCAATGTGTGAACCTTATTTAGATCATGATTTGAAAAAGCCAACTGTAAAAACACATTTTCAAGATAATGAAGGAATTTTCAACATAAATCAGGTATTAGATGAAATTGAGTTTTTAGGTTTTTTAGGTACAATAATTCTATTATTAATATGGCTTTAGTAAAGCTCTTATTTTTAGATATTCATATTGAAGCATTTATAGATGATATGATGTCTCGTATTTGCTTTATAATACTCTAGTGTGGGGGTTGGCAAATTTTTTCTGTAAAAGTTTAGATAGCAATATTTTAGGCTTCCTAGGCCACATGATCTCAGTCATAACTACTCAGCCTTGCTGTGATGGGAAAACAGGTATAGATATTGCACACATGAATAGGTAGGCTGTGGTCCAATGAAACTTTATGTTCAAAAATAGGAGACAAGTCAGATTTGGCTCATGGGGTCATGGTTTGCCAATTCCAGCTGAAGTGCAAAAAAAAAAAAAAAACCAGAGAAGAGCAGAAAGGTGAAAAAGACCAACAAAATGTTGATATTGTTGAAGTCAGATGACAGGACCATAGTGGTTCATTACACTATTTCTCTATTTTTGTGTATGTTTGAATATCTCCATAATAAAAAAAAACGAACGCATTGAAGAGGTCTTTTTGCAAAGAAAGAGAACTATTTGCCTTTGACTTCTGTCCTTACCTCTCTCACTTCCTTTACTTTTGCTTGTCTGTTTCTCAGATCTGTTTCACACACCCACTTTCACTTTGATATATTTTTTAATCGAAATGAACTTCAGGCAGCCCCGTACTGCTGAGGAATGCAGCAAAATCCTTATGATGGGTTCTCATATTCTTTCCCAGGAGGCTCACAGGCCCATTTCCTTTCAGAGCTTTATACCCTTGGAAACACTTTTCCTAAAATGGAGATTCCAGGCCTCAGGGCTGAGGCCTACCAGCCTTTGGGAAGCATTGTTGTTTTCTTATTTCTCAGCAGGAAATAGGAATGTCCCAGGGAGGATTAGAACATTACCCAACAGCTCTGGTGAAGGGCTGGGAACACTGACTGGAAGTTGGAATCTGGTTGGAACATCTGGGAGTTCAAAGAAAGAAATGCTAAGCTATTCATCAGGTTCCATAAATTCTCTTAAAAGTAGATGACTATGAAACAGACAGAAGACAATGGAGCGTGTTGTCAGAGAAAAGGCATTACATACATCTCACTTGAAACTGCCCTGAATGTGTAGACTATGTCATTTCAAACTGTCCACAGATCCACCGAGGAAAGAATAGCTGTTGACCCTTCTCTTCCAAGATCCTTCAGTGGATGACAAAGACACCTGCAAAAGCTGCCTCTAACCAACTTCCGCCTGCAGGATCGGGATGTTCTCCCTCCACCCTCTGTCAGCATCAGCCCCCAAGCCGCTGCCCCTACTGGAGGGATTTCTCCCTGGACTTAGCCAATCCCCGCCCTCCATTTGTAAGGGGGCAGAGGTCATTCCTGACAACCCCAGCTCCTGGTGACCTCTCTATCTTATGAGCTTCTCCAGCACATTCTGGTGGTATCGCCTGTTACCATTTAATTCCAAATTGCACTATGTACCACCGAGGATAAGTAATGCTGGCTGCTGAAACAGATTAACCCCAAATTCTCAGTAACTTAACACAAAATGTTATTTTCACTCATGTCACAATACTAAGTGGGTAATCCTGGCCAGCTAAGCATTCGCATGATCATTCAGGGCTCCCTAAGCTCTATTTTGCAGCCCCACCCCCTTTGAGGTCCTTGGAGTCCTTGTTATTTAGTTGGCAGATGAGGAAAGAGAGCAAAGGCAAGGTACACCCACTTCTACTGTACAACAGCATGTCTGTGAAATTCCTCCATATTGTGCCTTGAAACAATAGTTCATTCTCTTTTGTTGCTGTGTAATATAATCTATTACGTGATTACACCACAATTTATCCACTCTACTGCTGATGGGCATTTGCACTGTTTTCAGTTTGGGACTATTGTCAACAAAACTATTATGAATGTATCTTTAGGTGCGCATATCTATACATTTCTGTTGGGAATGCACCTAGTGGTAGACATGCTGGGTCGGAGA
The DNA here is from genome assembly GCF_964656455.1 of Halichoerus grypus. Lineage (NCBI taxonomy): Eukaryota > Metazoa > Chordata > Mammalia > Carnivora > Phocidae > Halichoerus > Halichoerus grypus. The sequence continues at coordinate 116,737,337 of NC_135719.1, read as the reverse complement.
GCATGCATAGGTAAAACTTCAGTGGATGTTGCCAAATACTTTTCCAAAGTGGTTATGCAAAGGTACATGTCTGCCAGCATTGCATGAGACACCCAGTGGCTCCATATCCCTGCAAACATTTGGTATTGTCATCTTTCTCATTTAGCCATTCTGGTGTGAGTGCTGTGGTATCTCCTCATGGATTGATTGATTGGTTGGTTGGTTGATTTTCTCACTGTGGTTTTAATGTGCATTTTTCTTTTTTTTTTTTTTAAAGATTTTATTTATGTACTTGACAGACAGAGACACAGCGAGAGAGGGAACACAAGCAGGGGGAGTGGGAGAGGGAGAAGCAGGCTTCCCACTGAGCAGGGAGCCCGATGCGGGGCTCGATCCCAGGACCCTGGGATCATGACTTGAGCCAAAGGCAGACACTTAACGACTGAGCCACCCAGGTGCCCCTTTGAGCACCCTTTAAAAGGCTCATTGGCCACTTCAATCTTCTTTTTTGAGAATTTTCCATTCAAGTCTTTGGCCTACTTTTCTTTTAGGTAATCTGTCTTTTTCTTATTCAGGATATGAATTTTTTGTCACTTTATGAATTGTGGCTTGCAGTTTTGCTCTCTTATGTTTTTTTTAATAAACAAAAGTTTTAAATTTTAATGAGATATGGAGTATCCATCTTTTCTTTTAGGGGTAGTATTTTTGTGTCCAGTTAAAGAAATCTTTGCCTATCCCCAGGTCATGAAGATATTCTTCTATGTTCCCTTTGTTATCTTTTGGAAGCTTTTTTGTTTTACCTTTCACATTTAGGCCCATAATTTAGCTGTAATTTACTTTTGTATTTGGTATGATGTAGGAGTCAAGGTTTTCCCATTTGAATATCCCTTGAATCAGCACCATTTACTGAAAAGACCATCCTTTCCCTGCTGTATTGCAATGTACCTTTGTTGCAGATCAAGTGATTATATATGTGGGGGTCAATTTGGGGACTTTATTTTATTATTTTGGTCAATTTTCTATCATTCCACTGATACTGCATAGTTTTGATTAGGGTAGCTTAAAAATCAGTAATTTGCATCCTCTAACTTAGTTCTTACTCAAGATTGTCTTTGCTGTTGTGGCACTTGACATTTCAGAATTTGCTTGTTCGTTTTTACATGCACACATTTAAGTCTGTGGGGATCTTGCTTGGAATTGAATTGGATCTACAGATAACATTGGGGAGAGTTAACAGCTGCACAAAATTTTTCCAATCCATGAACATGGTATATAACTCTTTTTTTTTTTCTCCCTTCTTTAATTTCTTTTGGTAATGTTTTGTAGTTTTCTGTACACAGGTCTTGCACATCTTTTGTTACATTTCTTCTCAGGTGATTTTTTTTTTGGTATTATTGATAATGGAACTGCTTTTTTGAAATTTCACTTTCAAATTGTTTGTTGCTAGTATAAAGAAACACAACTGACTTTTGTATACTGACTCTTCAGTGATATTGACCCATTTCTTACCTATTTTGGCCTCTCTCACTTACAGTTTATTGGTCAGAACTCAGTCAATATGGCCACATCAAAGGGCAAAGAAGTGTCCGGGATGAAAAAGAAAGAAATTTTAGGGAACGCAGAGGGTTCTTCCATACACTACATTGAGATTTTAACATTCATGGACTTACCCTGTCACTTCACTATGGTGCAAGGAACTCTATCTAAAGTTCTCCATCTTAAGACAGTGTTTAGCTAATATAACTTGAGGAGTCGTTCAGAATGCTCTAGTTGGAAAAAAGCTGCATTAATAGTTACACTCTATTACTTTGGATAATCACTTGGCCCCAAGGTGATCATAAAGCACATGCAAAATATCACCTTGAAATTGCATGGTGGAATCCTGCTGCACAGTGGACATAAAGATCATCCAAACTATGTTTATGTTTCTATGGTTGTTATTGTTTTTTTTTTTTAAGATTTTATTTATTTATTTGAGAGAGAGAACAAGCAGAGGGGAGAGGCAGAGGGAGAGGGAGAAGCAAGGTTCCCACTCAGCAGGGAGCCAACGAGGGCTCAACCCCAGGGATCTGGGATCATGACCTGAGCCGAAAGCAGACACTCAACTGACTGAGCCACCCAGGCACCCCTGTTTCTATGGTTTTAGACTGGCATAGAAATAAAGCACACACCACATACCTCCTAATGAACTTGCAGACAATATGACCCACCCCACCCCTCATTTTTATTATAACTACCCAAGGCTGAAGTCACACATCAGCAAGTTGCTTTATCTTCAAATGACCTGATTCAATATTTTCACTCTCATAATGTTGTAATCTCATGTTTTATTTAATTGCTGTTAGCAGACACAAATGATTTGCTTTCTCAATTAATCTGATTTGCTTATAAAATGGCAGTGGCTAAGCCCACGATTCAGTCACTGAACTCTGATGGCTGGAGCGGGGCATGGCTGAGACCTTATTGGTTGGATGTGAAGGGGGTCTTTAGTCTGTCCACAATGAGTATAAGATACAGTTAACTGCTTTTGTGGTGATAAGATATGCTCTTGTTTTATATTTTACACAGAACATAATTTCATTTGTTCTTGAGGACACATCTGACAATGTTTTGGTTAAAGGATTCTGAAACTGGGATGCTCCAAAACACGACATCTCCCCCTAAACAGTAGCTGGAAACACCCATTTCCACTGCATGTTTAAACAGACTGCACTGCTGTGAACAAAGGAGAAACTTGAATATGAACGGGGTGCTGCCCATTGTCACAAATGCCAGGAGGATGTTGGATGAAGCCTATCAAAGTCTGGGGCTCAGGTTCAATCCTGCAAGGCTTTGAGCCTCCAAGGAGCAGGCCCTGAGTTGCCCTTCCAGAGGAGTAGCATCTGGGCTCTGCTTCCAGTTCCACCCCACATCTAGCACCGAGAAAGCATTTGTGGAAGGAAGAACGGTTCCAGAGGTCATTTCCCAGCTCCACGGAACTTGATTCCCACTTTCTCTCCCCTTACCCTGTCTCCCCTTCTCTGCTCTTCTCACACAGGCGCTCTCGCACCTTAGCAGATGTTTGGCTAAGAGTTTCCTGAGAGAAGTTGTCAGCCCTCTCACAGCCCCTGCTCCACACCCACCCCTGCCCCTCCGCATTTCCCTCAGCCTTTCCATGTTTTGCTCTGTTTTGCTTCAGTAAATGTCTAAGGTGTTTTTCCCCCTGTGCTGTGAAATCACATCTGAGCCTCAATCGGTGGCTTAAATTAAAATCCAAAGGCCAGAAACAGCGGATAGTAGTGCTGAAGACAAAGTGGCCTCCAAGGGCCCAAGAAAAAAACAATCCTTGTAGCCTTTCTCCTCCAGCGTGTCAACTGTAGTTCTGGACACCTTGTGGTCCGAATTCCTGGTGCGCATGTGTGTTGGGGGGCGTTTGTTTTGTTCTGTTCTTCGGGAGGACCAGGATGGTGCAGCCGGTGCTGACGCCCAGGACACTGGGGAAGTTTGGGACGAGCTTTGGACAGGGTCCGCTGACATTCTCAAAAGGCCCAGCAGGTGGCAGTGTTCTCCGCGCCGGCGGAGCCCACCGGGGTCTGCGCTCAGAACCTGGGAAGGGACCCGAGGACAAATTTGTGGGGGCCCGAAAGACCACTCCACCTGCCTGTGTCATGCTTCTTCTTCTTCTTTTTTTTTTTTTTTTTTTACAGTTTATGTCTGAAACATTGTAGTAAAAATAAGCAGGGTAGGCTTTTGTGAAAATGGTGGAAATAAGAGAACCTATCTTCCTTTCTCATGTCACCAGCTGCCCTTGGCTGCCCAAGGCCCTCACTGTGAGGCTCCCCGGGGATCGGTCTTTCCAGAAACACCCGTGGGGCTGTTCCCAATTATTTCCAATCCTCGCCTTCACCCGCCCGACCCACCATCCCGTCACCAGTGTGCTGCCCCCCTTCGGGAACGACCGGCTCCGCCGCACTGGTGAGCCAGCCCCGCACACTCCCGAGGGGCCGCCGTGAGGGAGACGGTCTGAGGGAAACCCTGGTGCCCACAGGATCACCCACGGCGGTGGCCTCAGGGCCGACGGAGGTTCTGCCAGGTTTGTGGGGCCGGGCCGGCCGGCAGCTCCTGCAAGTTCACGGGTGAGAAACACCTCCTCTCCCGCCCACAGCCTTCGTTCCAGTATTTCCTTCTACCCCCTGTCACACAGCCTGGAGTCGTCGTATTGAAAATATACTTCTTTTGATTTTGAGAATGGTCAGGTTTTCCGGAGCTTCCTACTGAAAATGTAAACGTGGGGTTTGGGGGTGGGGGGAGTGGGGGAGAGTGGGGGTGGCGCCCCCCATCGCTCAGCGGGGAGTCGGCTTCTCCCTCTCCCTCTGCCTCTGTCTTTCTCTCAAACAAATTAATTAATCAATTAATTAATTAAAAAAAGAAACTCTCTGGTGATTTTCCTAATGATAAGGTAAAACAGTTTTACATGTACAAACCGTATTAATATAAAAGTTAATTAGAAAGCTAAACATTGGGGCGCCTGGCTGGCTCAGTTGGCAGGGCACGCAACTCTTGATCTCCGGGTCATGAGTTCCAGCCCCACGTTGGGAGTTAGCTTATACTTAAAATTAAAAATATACATATTTGAAAAAAAGAAAGAGAAAAAGCTAAACATTTCTAGAGATTTCATTTTTTAAAACGGGCCACTTTTAACACCTCAGCGTTTTGGTCGGAGGGACAGGCCTGAGGCAGGCACGGGGTGCTAGGAAATTTTTTGGGGGGGAACTTTTACTAAGTCTAGCTTTTACCTATCATCAGCTAACTTTGATCAGGATCGTTAAATGCCCGCTGTATGCCATGTGGTGCAATAGACACTTTGTATACAGCATTTTGTTTAGTACTGGACCATTTTATCAACAGGAAACTGAGGCTTCACAAAGGTCACTTGCCCAGGTTGCCCAAACTTATAAGCACTCGCCAGGATTCAAACCAGAATGCAAGCCCAGATTCCAGACTTTCCTGCCCTTTCTCCTTGACCACAGTTAATGCCAGAGTAAACCAACATCACAAATCATGTGGAGGTGACCAGCTGCTGGAAATCTCCAGAAGTCCCTATAATATTTGTCATACGTCTTTATTAAAATGAAAAAGAATTCTCATACAGGTATCTCCTGCTCTTGAAAATCCGTGTTCTGCTACTTCACTTTTATTTTTTTTATTTTTTTAAGATTTGTATTTCTTTATTTGACAGAGAAACACAGCGAGAGAGGGGACACAAGCAGGGGGAGTGGGAGAGGGAGAAGCAGGCTTCCCGCGGAGCAGGGAGCCCGATGCGGGGCTCGATCCCAGGACTCTGGGATCATGACCTGAGCCGAAGACAGACGCTGAATGACTGAGCCACCCAGGCGCCCCTGCTACTTCACTTTTATAATAGACTGACGTTAGTACCTGTTTTTGCTAACTGAAAGAAATCTGAAGACGATTTTTGCTTTTACAACAAAAAGCAAAAATGACGTTCAGCATTTGTTTTGCAGCGAGAGGCCCCATCATGCTCAGGATCCACCACAGCTTTGAACTGTATCTGTGTGAGCATCTGGACTTTATCTAGATTTAATTTGTGCATCCGTTAGCAAGATGGGTTCTAACGTATCAGAAAAGCTTAGGAGAGGTGATTTTTTGGGTCTGGGAACACTCAGAACTTTGGCCATATAAATTCATGGTTATTCCTACCTCACTCTAGGCCATTTCTGCTTACAAAATGTTTTCAAAAGAACAGCCTACTTTCAGATAGCAAGGGAAACCTGTAAACATTCCCCTGACCTCCTGGGTTCTTAGATGCCATAGTGAGAAGGATTTTCTATTTCTCTTGCTAGATCAGGACTGGTATTCATTCTTAGCGACTTCTACACAATGCAGTACACTATTCGAAAGGGAGATCTGGTTAGCCTCTGGGACACACGGTCATCACAGCTAAGCCCTGATTCCGATTCTATGTCCTTTTAAATTCCCAGCACACAGAACTTAGCGTTCCTTGCCGTGCTCCACATCCACGTCCTGGTGGCTCCCACCCCCATGGCAAATACACATACAGGTTTGGGTGCTTACATGCTTCTCATGCTGGTGGACACCCTAGCTATCCCGTAGCTCCAGAGAACGTAGGGGACAACAAGTTAACCCATCCGCCTTCCAGTGATAACAAAGGGCATGTTGTGTACCCCACAGAGGCAGCTTGTTTTGCTCTCAGGCCCTGGTGATCAGGGCCAGCCCATGGCATGGTTCCCATGTAATGGGGATGATACTTTTGAATATATATTAAACTGGTGTGTTTTCTTTCCGATTAAATCATGGTGCTCTGTGGTTCTCCACCCATTTAATCAACAGGTTTCCATGCTTCAGGGAAAGGGAGATGCCAAAGAGAACAACCAGGTCATTGCTCAGCTTTGGCTGCCAAATTCTTCTTTTTTTTTTTTAATCCCTTGTAAGACAACAGTAGTGAACGGCAGCCTCCAAAGTGGGGTGTGCCAAGATAGCACACTGGGTACAGGAAAAAACATTAGCACTTCTATTTTCATTTTTATCTTATCCTTTTAAAAATGCCCATTTGGGGTTACATTTTATAAAGCACATAATACGTTAGTATAGTATTAAATATATAAAATTCTAAGCATATATTTGATATACATATATATCAAATATGTACATATTCCAAAAAAGTATTGCTTAGAGTTCTATATGTTGACTTTTACTACAAGCCATAGGGAGAGATAACTTAAATATCCACTCATCTAGGGCAAAAGTAGATGGCACCTCCAGTGTGGGAAAGTGGGGGAAAGAAGAGGAGGCGAAGCAAATTGTATGTATGTTGGGGGAGGCATGTCCCATTCCCCATTTGGGCTTGAAACCCTGTTGGGTCAGTCCAGGAGACTCCCAGAGCAGTGGGACTATTCCTTCTTTCCTCAGGCACCTTAGGGAAGGTCCACATCCAGCATGGGCCGCCCGGGCTGAAGATGCTGAAGAGATAGGTGGGCTGCAAGGGGATCTCACAGAGCCCTGAACTCTCCCATGGGAGTGCAACAGCAGTCAAGAGTCCCAGTCTCCCAAGGGGCTTGAGTAAGTGCTTGGAACCAGTAGATTACAGAAAGTTGAGGGATAATGAGAGGCCACCAAATGTAAGAACCAAATGACCAGAAGGACTATTGATGAAGGAGCCAAGAGAGCCAGGTGAGACCAGCTTTACCTGAGTGAGCATTTGGCAGGCACTGGAGATTCAAAAACCAGATCAAACCAGCCGCTCTACAGTGAAGACCAAGAAGGACATGGAGGAGATCTCCCAGACCCGCCACCCTCATGAGGGCGCGTGTTCCCACTCAGATGCTCCTACAGCCAAATACCATTTGTTATGGGTTGAATTGTGTCTTCTGCCAAATTTATATGTTGAATTCCTAACTCTTTAATAAGATTTCTTTGTGTGTGTGTGTATACACATTTAGTTTTATTGTAACAAAGCAACCTGTGTACTTTTAACATTTAAAACTGAGCGTTATCTTTCCTTTCCAGTGAAACACAAAGAAAATTTAAAAAGAAACAGGAACAAAATTACAATTAAGATTTCTTCACCCAATGTGGGGAGAGGGTTTTTTCACACACACCAAACAATTCTCCGACACCAGCTGGGTGTCCTACAATGTAACTCAATTCTGACATTATCTAGCCAGATGTAGCATCAGGTTCCACAGGTTAAGGGCGCAGTCCTACAAGACTGCCCTCCCTCCCATACTTCAATGCCAATTGCAGGCCCAGCTCATCACCTGTGCTTCTGATTGGAGGGTCCAACGACCCCCTCTTTGGATTCGATTAATTTGCTAGAGCAGCTCACAGAACTCAGGGAAACGTTTTATTTACGGAAAACATGCATAGGGTGAGGTATGAGCAAAGAGCACAGAGCTTCCGTGCCCTTTCTGAGCGTGCCACTGTCCTTGAGTCTCACCAGCCTGAAAGCTCTCTGAACCTCATCCTTTTGGGGTTTTATGGAGGCTTCGTTACACAGGCACCATGGATTAAGTCATTGGCCATTAGCAACTGACTCAACCTCCAGCCCCTCTCCCCTCACCAGAGGTGGGGGTGGGGAGTGGGCAGACTGAAAGTTCCAACCCTCTCATCACATGGTTGGTTCCATAGGCAAACAGCCCCCATCCTTAGGTGTGGTCCAAAAGGTGACCTCATTAACACAACAGAGGACACCTTTATTGCTCTCATCACTTGGGAAATTCCCAGAGTTTTAGGAGCTCTGTGCCAGAAACAGGACAAAGGCCAAATATATACTTCTTAGTATAAATCACAGTATCACACCCCTAGTACCTCAGAATGTGGCCTTAATTGGAAATTGGATTGCTGCAAATATAATTAGTTAAGATGAGGTCATACTGAATAGGATGAGCCCCTAGTCCATGACTCGTATCCTTATATAAAATGGGAAATCGGGAGACAGAACTAACTCTACCTGCACCTTGACCTTGGACTTCCAGCCTCCAGAACTGTGAGACAATCAACTTCTGTTGCTTCAGCCATCCAGGCTGTGGTACTTTGTTACGGCAGTGCTAGCAAATTAATACGCCATCTTTGCTAAAGGCGCAAGGTACGTGGGGAGAAATTTTGAAAGACTAGATCTGTATTCAAGAGAGGCTGAGACAGGGGGCGCCTGGGTGGCTCAGTCGGTTGAGCGTCTGACTCTTGGTTTCAGCTCAGGTCATGATCTCAGGGTCATGAGACCCACCCCTACATCGGGCCCTGCGCTCAGCCCGCAGAGTGTGCTTGGAACTCTCTCTCTCCCTCTCCTTCTACCCCCCCCCCCCGCTCGTTCTCTCTCTCTCTCAAATAAAGAAATAAATCTTTAGAAAAAGAAAAAAGAGAGAGCTTGGAGAGATTATTCTAAACTAAAAGAAAATGAAGGGGTGCCTGGGTGGCTCAGTCGTTAAGCGTCTGCCTTCGGCTCAGGTCATGATTCCAGGGTCCTGGGATCGAGCCCCGCATCGGGCTCCCTGCTCAGTGGGAATCCTGCTTCTCCCTCTCCCACTCCCCCTGCTTGTGTTCCCTCTCTCGCTGTCTCTCTCTCTGTCAAATAAATAAATGGAATCTTAAAAAAAAAAATGAAGTCTCTTGAATTCCCTTTCATAGACAAATGGAAATCTCTGCCCCCCAGAGGAAACAGAGGCCATAGAGGAAGGTAAGAATGGTCTCAAAGAACGTTGCCCTTTTCTGCACATCTGAGTGTACTGAGTAAGACAGCAGCCCAGCGCCACCCAGTCTTGCAGGCATCTCGGTGCCGCCGGAGCCCAGCCTCCTGGGTATTTTGTGGTTTCCGGGCTGGCCACTTACAGGATAGTAGAGTCTTATACTAGATCCCGGCCTCCTCACTCCCTGCTTGGGCCCAGCTAGCAGCTTCCCAAGTTGTCCGGGAGCCGGGGCATGCTGGAGCTGTTGGTGCAAACTCACCAAGCTGGCTGTTGGATTTTCAGGAATTTTAGGAGCCAGTTGTTAAATATAGTCATTATTAAAAATTAAGTTACAAAAACTTACAGTGAACTAAATTGTATATTTTTCAAAAAGTAATAAATATAGGCATGCCTCATTTGATTGAGCTTCGCTGATACATTACGTTTTTTACAAGTTGCAGGTTGGTGGCAAAGCTTGCCTCGAGCAAGTCTATCAGCACCGTCTTCCAGCAGCATTTGCTTACTTCATGCCTCTGTGTCACAGTTTAGTAATTCTTGCAATATTTCAAACTTCTTCATTATTATTATCTTTGTTATGGTGGCCTGTGATCAGTAGGACTCACTGGAAGCTCAGATGAGATTAGCATTTTTTAGCAATAAAGTCTTTTTTAAATGAAGATACGTACCTTGGGTTTTGTTTTGTTTTGTTTTGTTTTGTTTTTACACACAATGCTGTTGAACACTTAATAGATTACAGCATAGTGTAAACATGACTTTTACATGCACTGGAAAACCAAAAAATTCATTTGACGCGCTATCTTGCGATACTCACTTGATTTCAGTCTCTCCAAGATACACCTGTACTCAAAAATCATCATTCCCTAACTATGTCACTCTAGTTTACTGTTATCTGTGCTCCTGAGGTGATTCCTACCTATTGCCTCTGCGTGGTGGAAACACTTTATCATGAGCTGCTGCTGGGCATCTCTTGCCAAGTCCTTGTTCAGTGAAGTCATACTGGGAGCTTGAACTCGACAGTGGTGGGAGGATTTACATCATGGAAACGGGCAAAGGCTACACATTAGCAACACCGCCCCCACCCAAGAGAGCCAGTTGCTAGGTTTTTACCAGCATGCTCTTGCAGAGATGCTGACATGGGCCCTTTGTTCTGATAAAGTAGTAGGCGGACGAAAAAAATGCTTGAGAAACAACTATCATCAGGTGTGCTCTGGTCTGATTTGGGATTTAAACCATCAAGGAGCAATGAAAACAAATCCAGCCTTCCACAGCTCCACGGAGGAGGGAGATACCCAGTGAGACCCTCCACATGTTCCCAGACTTGGGATGGACACCAAACAAGTAGCTACTCACCTCAATACCTTTGCTCTCTTTTGCCACTATTGACTATCCACAGTGCTGGACAGGGAACCTCTGAGCTGGCTTCTCCCTAACCATCCCTATAGGGGTAAAATACCCCGCTTCTCGTCCTGCTTCCTTGCAGCAAGAGAATGAGGGAGCACAGAGGGGCCCCGACCTCCAGGACCGAGCCACAGAACCCTGCCATCCACTCTGCAAACACTCCCCCTCCACTGGCCGGCACTGGATTTTTACGAGCTAGCAGAGCTGAATCCTTGGCAAGACAGCTCTCTTTACAGAGTAATAGGTATAAAAATAGCAGGTGATCCCACTTCCATGAAAGGTGCCAGGCACAGTGTTTCTGGGACCACAGCAGTCCCAGACGGGCTTGGGGGCTGAGCGGGGCTTGTCGCCAGATCCACTTACCAACTGTGTGTGGCCTTGGGCAAGCCATGATCTTTCTAAGCCTCCCATTTCCTCATCTGTAAAGCAGGAAAACAGATTGTCAAAAGTTGAGTGAGCAAGAGAAAGAGCTTTAAGTCTATACTTTTCAAAGTTACAATGTTAACCAAGGCAACAGGGCGGGAAAGCGTTGTTTACCTATAAATAAATTGGAGGTAGGTGTCCTAGAGGTGGGACATAATCTAAATCTTTGCTATCACAGCAGAACAGCAGAAGTCAAACATAGTGTTTTAGAGAGAAGGGGTAGCTCCGAGAAGCAGTAAAAACAGAACCAGTAAATTAGTTACCTTTAGGGTGTGGGACTCAAGGAGGGGAGAAGTCACAGCTGCTGCTTCTCATCTCCGGATTTTCTGATTTTTTTACTTCTTAATCTCGTTCATGCATTTCCTTGATTCAGTTTTTAAAGTAGGAAACAGCTGTGCATTATATTAGCTGGATTTGTAACCTCTTGAAAAGTGAGTTGATTTCATTTGTTCTTTTCCCCGTAGTTGAGTTTACATGCCTTGCTATGGGAACACTGGAAATACTTTATTTTTCTAGTTCCTAGGCTTTGTAAATCTGTAGCTCCTTTAAGTCTGTGTTGTATGTCTCTTGATTTATAATATGTTGGCCAATCATTCCAAATAAAGCCTTTTCTTGCAGAAATATGTAAAGAAATAGCTCCAGATGATTCAGTTTGAAACGAATGCTTTCATCTCCGGAGCACCATGCTGGGTGGCAAGCAGGTGTGGACGCCTGAGTCCACCTCCTACTTGGTCTCTGCAGCCACCCCCTGCCCCTATCTCCAGGCCAAATAGGAAATCTTGGACCCATGAATCCCAAGTTCACAGGCCTGTCAAGGGTGTTTGGATAGGCTTCAGGAGACCCACAACCCCCCACCCCCGAATTACTTTTGCAACCATGTGTTTTTCTGGGAAGAGTATCCAGTCCTCAGATTTTCGGTCTCCAGGACCCTAGAACTGAAAAGGTTTAGCTGTAAATAGGTCTCTAACAAAGAAATTCAACTGGTTTTTACAGCTATTTAAACAGTAAAGATTGTGATTCTCTACCCCTTCTTATGTTTGTAACATAGAGTGGTGGCTAAGAGCTCCAACTCTGGACCAGACTGCCTGGGTTTGAAGCCAACCTCCACCGGTTCCCAGCTGTGTGGCCTCAGGCAAATTACTTAACCTCTCTGTGCCCCTGTTTTCTCAATTAAAAAATGGGGCAAATAATAGCACCTACCTCACTGGCTTGTTGTTGTGAAGGTTAAATGAGTTAGTAGAGGTAGAGTGCTTAGAACAGAGCCCGGCACCAGGGCGGCGTTAGGGGGTACCTCCTTCACGTAGACTGTCAATTCACAAGTGGTCACCCCCAGCTGAACTGTGTGGATATCTGCTGTGTGCTTGGGATGTAGCTGAGGCACATCCTGGCGATCATGCCTTAGAAGGCCCTAAATGCATAGATGAGACCACAGAAATTCCTTGGAAAAGAGCAGAGCCTTCCGGCTGCTGTGTGTTGTGTTGAGGGTGGGGGGGGCGAAGGTCAGGGCAATTCCTGCATTAAGCACCCCCTCCGTGGCTTCCTGGGGCCTCGTCATCTGCTGGGCTAGACGGGCTGTGTCCCAGCCTTACCATCATGCCACCTAACCCACTCTCTTCTGAGCCCACCTAGCCAACATGCTCACATCCCCGAAGACCCTGCTTGGGTCCCTCCTCTGAGAAGCCGTTTGTGAGCACCTGCTCCCTGCGGGACACACGCAGCTCTTCCTCGGGAGCCCCTGCGCCCTGAGCCCTGCGCCCTGAGTGCCACGCCCCGCATGCCACGCCCCACGTCCCGTGTAGCTCACTGAATTCTCGCAACAACCTCCATAGTAAACAGAAGTGATTGTTATCCACCCACCCCCCCCACCCCGTTACAGGTCAGGAAATTTAGGCTGAGAGGAACTTCTGAAACAATCTCTCGGAGGCCAGGACCCATGCTTCAATCCACTTCTGCCGACTTCCTCTCTGATCCCACCTAATCCCAGCAGCATTTTTTTTTGTTCCATTAATTTGTTTCAGATCTCCTGAGAGCTCCTGAAGACAGAGATCATACCTGATTCAGTTCTGTACCTCAAACATCTATCCCTGTGCGGGACATAACAATAGGTGTTCAATAAACGGATGGATGGATCTTGAATTCAAGCTCTGCAAAATTTCTGCCCCAGCTTTCCCCAGACGACAGCCTTCAAAAAAAGGCTTCCAGCCTAGAGCTGGTGATTTTTAGATACTTAATGAACTCAACAAACAAGTATTTGTTTAGTGTCTATTACAGGGCAGGCAAGCGCGGAGGATGCAGCAGTAAACAGAACAGCAGAGCCTCCTGCCCTCGGGGCGCTTATGTTCTCTTTCCATGGACAGATGCTTCGTGGGGACCCCTCCCAGCAGTGCCCTTATGATGCCTCTTGCTAGGCACCTTGTGGTGAACAGGACAGACATGCCCTCTTAGAGTCCCAACCCTGATGAGTACACACATGGATATCAATAAAAAAAATTACTCCCACACTCAAACAAACACCGGGCCAGCTCCCAGGCTGGTTAACAGCCCCAGGGCCCCGTCTCAGGCCTGGAAGCCTCCTGACGTCCCCCTCTGGGTTCTTGGTCCCACTTGCTGAGGGGCTGCTGCCCACCCCCCCACCCCCCGTACTGAAGGGCTTGGGCAGGTCCAGGATGCGGCTATCTTGCCCGGGCTGCTCTTAGCACGGGGATCAAGGAGAGAGTGCTGCCAGGAGTGCAGGCTGGGGAAGCCAGGCTCCGAGGCCACGGCTGGCTCCGGGTCCAGAGGTCTGACCGGAGGTCACTTGCGGGGACATACTTCAGACGCTCTGAGACTGACCAGGGACCCAAAGTCACAGAGCTCACTACATGTGTCCTTCCTGGTATTTTCCTTCCGTGCACAGGTTTTTGACCTCAAAATCCCTTGTAGCTGTGGAAGGGGGAGGGAAGGTATAGTCTCTTACCTCAAAGGAGATCTTGTTAGGTTATGAAGGCTCAATGTAGAGTCCAGAGGGTGGGTCAAATCAACCCTGATTCTTTCCTTCCAGTTGCCCCTCTCTCCGCCCTACCGGACAAACACAGCTGTTTGACCGTCTGACCTCCGTACACAATGTGACAGTCTTGGCACTGACCTTCAGCGTTCTTCAACAGCCCTTTCTCAGTCTCCCGCACCGTCTCACCTTCCACCGACCTGGGCACCCAATGGTGTCCCCCTCAGTCTAACACCCTCTCCCACACACCCCTGCAGCTTCTGTAATTAGCTAGTTTTACTTCAGTGACTATATATGCATGCGTTGGGTTACTTGGGTGGACGTGGAGATTGCTGGAATTTAGAGGCTTCTTCATCTTCAAGGGTTCAGATCATCTCTTGATTTAGGGGTAGGCCTGCGGCCTCAGAGGACTCTCTTATTCTGTTAAACCAGTTGAAGGAGAAAGTCTGGAAGGAGGTCAAAGTAAAGGAGGGGGTCACAGCACAGGTGTCTGGAAGTGCTGGGCTCACCCTTTTATGCAGTGTGGAGCACCTTTATTTTCTTCTCTCCCTCTCCACCCAAATAACTCTTCCTTGATTTTGAAGATTGAGTTTAAGTAGCCTCTTCTAAGTCGCCTTCCCGGAACCGTGCAGGCCGCAGTGACCTTCAGTGGCTCGGAGTGTGGACAGCTGTCGCTCTATATGCAACACATCCAATCACATCTTGCCACTGTGTCTCCTCCTGGGTCGAGAACTGGACCCGCTCATTTTGGCCACCTGGGCCTGCCTGGAGGGCACGCTTGAGTGCACATTCTCCATGGCGAACTCCTTGGGGGCAGAGGGCATGCCTCTACCTCCGGGAACCTCCTCTGCCCTCTGACTTCCTGACGGTGTGTGTCGGTGCGTACCTCCTTGCTGATTGATGGCAGATTCAAGAGGGAAACTTGCTCTACCATTTGATTTCCCTCTTGATAAGACAGCGAGGTAGCGTACCTTGTCTATTCTTTGCCTCGTGTGCTGTTTCAGCAAAAACCGAGGCTGACTAGAAATCCAAAGGAGTGGAAATTACAGGGAACACTGTGCTTTTCTAGGCCTGTGTTCCAAAGCGATGATAAAACATCCAAGTACACTTCCATCCCCAGCTCAGAAACCACAACAGATGGAAGCAAGTGTGGGCAGTAATTAGAGGCCAAGGTGAGGGAACAGAGTCATCCATCAGGCCCTGGAAAACCTCATCAAAGGAAATCAGCACAGAGAATAAAGGCTCGTTGGGTTTGTTTTGGAAGAAACGGTGGGGGGTGATGTCCTGGCTCCTACAAGTACAAGAGACCTGGCAGTGGCTGGGACCATGCAAATATGAAACCCAGTAATTACGTGTTGTGGGCAGGGCCAGCCTGCTTTCTCAGTGCCACATCCACTTCCTGTGGTGGGTGGCAAGTCTACAAGGCACCATGATGCCAAGTTTTCTCAGCTCTTTTCTCAGTGTGGTGAAGTTAGAGTAAGGCCAAAGAGCGTGGTCTAGAAACACACAGTGAGCTACTGTGAAGATCGTTTGAGCAAGGCGGGCCAGGTTTCAGCCAGGACGGCTAGTTCTTCATGCACAGAAGCTAAGGCATGGAGCACGTGCTGGTGGCCGAACCAGTCTGGGAGAACGCGGATCTCCGGGATGAAGAGATACCGAAGGCAGGAGAAGGGTAAGGAAGCACCTTCTCTGACCTGAGCCAGCAAACAGTTAGACCAACTTCGTCATCTTTCCCAAGAACTGCATGGAAGCATCTAGGGACTTCTGACCCTGTGAGAAGTTTAGGGTCATGGTCCCCACACTCTCCCTCAGCCCTGGCATTAGCACCCTCTCTTAGGGGACATGGCTCTTTTCCCTTCACCCCACCAAACTAACTAATAAAAATGATCTAATCTGGTAAAAGTCTTCATTGGGTACCTTCACATATAGGAGCAATGGAAGTGGGAGGTACCCAAGAGGATGAAATTGTGGTTCCCACAATTTTGGAGGGGAGAGGGGCTCAAAGGAGGGAAATGGCCAATGGGGATGACAGCAATGACAGCTTTGGGAGTGTCCCTCCAAAAGGAGTCCTTCCCAGGGTTTGCACTCCATGGAGTAACACTCCAGGATATCTGTTCCCTTATGCCCCTGTGACTGGGTGGCACAGGCCCTGGGGTGAGGACCATCCACAGAGCGCCTTTGAAGTCAGGGTCTCCAAAGGACCAATCCAGAATTCTCATTCGCTCCACCTCCGTGAAGATTGTGGAATAAAGCCTTGCCCGTAGCGAGTGCTCAATAATCTCATAGGACGTTTGTGCAAAATCTGCTTACCCCACGTAAGCCCTCTAAATTTTTAGGAGGCACCCCTACTGAGATGTGTTACTCAGCATTATAGGAGTTACTTTCTCACATGCCATGGCTGACATGCAGCTCACTGACTTGGTAAAGATACTTAGTGAGCTGAAGAACAACACGCCTGCTGTCTCTTCTTTAGTTCTCTACAGGCACGTGTCACCAAAAAGTCTTTGAATTTTTTCCCCCCAGCTGTACTGAGATATAATTGATTGAATATCTTTAAAGATGCAAAAAAATTAAACAATTAATTTAAATAATAATTTCAAGAATTATTTTTAGGTTGTATTTGCTAACATTTATATTAATATTTGTTCATAGGATAAAAGCTAGGAAAAACCCAGAAAATTATTATTTTTTTAAAGATTTTATTTATTTATTTGACAGAGAGACACAGCGAGAGAGGGAACACAAGCAGGGGGAGTGGGAGAGGGAGAAGCAGGCTTCCCGCCAAGCAGGTAGCCCGATGCGGGGCTCGATCCCAGGACCCTGGGATCATGACCTGAGCCGAAGGCAGACGCTTAACGACTGAGCCACCCAGGCGCCCCAAAACCCAGAAAATTATTAAAATAATCTTTTAATCTTTTGTAACTGCACAAATAAGAGTTAGCCACCACTATCTTTCTATAAATATGCTTCCAGTATTCTTTCTCTGCCCCTCTTTTTATTTTTAAAATTAAGATCCTATGGTGTTATATCTGGTGTATACATACACACACACACACACAGATAGAATATCTTTTATTTAGTCATATTGTAAATATTGAAACACACAGTGAGCTAGAAGAATATTTCTTCACACACTCCTAGAACCACTACCACAATCAAGATACAAAATATTTCCATTACCTGGGGCTCCCGGTGGCTCAGTCAGTTAAGTCTCTACCTTTGGCTCAGGTCATGATCCCAGGGTCCTGGGATGGAGTCCCGAGTTGGCTCCCTGCTCAGCGGGAAGCCTGCTTCTCCCTCTCCCTCTGCCTGCCGCTCCCCCTGCTTGTGTTCTCTCTCTCTGTCAAATAAATAAAATCTTTTAAAAAATATTTCCTTATCTCAAAAAGTTCTCTGTGTCCTTTCTCAGTCAGTGCTTTCAATCCCCAGCTCCAGGAGACCACCAATCAGCTATCTGTCACCGTGGATTAGATTTGTTCTTCTAGTGTTCATATAAATTAAATCATACCTGTATGTTCTTTTATGTTGCCTTCCTCACTCAGCCTAGTGTTTTGGAGGTTCGTCCACATTGTTGCAGGTATAAGTAGTTCATTCTTCTTGATTATGGAGTAGTATTCCATCATATGGGTACACCATAGTTTACTCATTCACCTGCTGATAGATATTTGGATTGTTTCCAGTTTGGGGCTACCGTGAGTAGAGCTTCTATGTATAGGTCTTTGTGTGGACATGTCTTCATTTCTCTTGAGTAAATAAATATGTAGGAGTAAAGTTACTGAATCATAAGGTAGGTATATATTTAAATTTTTTAAAAAGATTTTATTTATTTATTTGAAAGAGAGCATGCGTGGGAGAAAGAGCACATGTTGGGGGGTGGGGAGAGGGGCAGACGGAGAGGGAGAAGCAGACTCCCCGCTGAGCAGGAAGCCTGACGCTGGGCTCCATCCCAGGTACCCTGGGATCATGCATGACCTGAGCCAAAGGCAGATGCTTAACTGACTGAGCCACCCAGGTGCCCCAAAATTTATGGTTTTTTTTAAAAATTTTAAATTTATACATTAAATTTATACATTTTAAAAAGTCAAAGTGTTTTTCAAAATATTGGTACTGTCTTATAGTCCCACAGTAGTGTATGATTGTCCCAGTTCCTCCACACACTCATGAACACTTGGTATGGTCAGTCTTTTTAATTTTAGCCATTGGATTGAGTGTGTCATCACATATACTATTTTTTAAATTTAACATTCTATTGTGAGTGTTACCCATGATATTAAATATTCTTTGTTAATGTCACTCAGTGGATGTATCATATATCATTGTATAGGTGAATCATACTTCAAGTAAGTAGCTCCTTATTGGTGAACATTTAGGTTGTAGTGTTCTCCATAAATAATGCTGACATCTTTGTCAGAATTAAGTGGTTATTTCCTTAGGATAAATTACTTAAATAATTCTTTCTTATGGTAGGAAAATTAGAAAAGTACAAATAAGCAAAAAGAACAAAATCGTCTATAATTTTACCACTTTGAGATGGCTAAACCACATCTCAAAATAAGGTCAAATTTTAAAAAGTGATCTTCATTTAAAAAAATAAAAAAGAGTCATAGTGGAGAAAAAAGTGATTTAGGACTTTTTTTTTTTTTTTAAGATTTTATTTATTTATTTGACAGAGAGAGACACAGAGAGAGAGGGAACACAAGCAGGGGGAGTGGGAGAGGGAGAAGCAGGCTTCCCGCTGAGCAGGGAGCCCGATGCAAGGCTCGATCCCAGGACCCTGGGACCATGACCTGAGCCAAAGGCAAACACTCAAGGACTGAGCCACCCAGGCGCCTCTATTTAGGACTCTTGATACATTTAGCAAGAACTCATTTCTGGTATTTTGGCAAGGAGAAGAGATTCTACCATTTTAGTCTGTCCAATGGGCAGCTTTGATGCTTCCAATGGAAGGGGTCTAAACCTTGAAAATAACCCCCTACCGATCTCAGGGCAGACTCTAGAGATGCTATCTCTAAAAATCTTAAATGGGGAGGCGCCTGGGTGGCTCAGTCAGTTGAGCATCCGACTTTTGATTTCGGCTCAGGTCACGATCTCAGGGTCGTGGGATCGAGCCCTGTGTAGGACTCCGCACTCAGTGCAGAGTCTGCCTGAGATTCTCTCTCCCTTCTCTCTGCCTCTCCCCCTCATGCGCACTCTCTCTCTCTCCAAAATAAATAAATAAAAATCTTTAAATAAAATAAAAAATTAAAATTAAAAATCTCGAATGGAGCCCTAACTCTCCCAGAAGAGGCTGAATGTACAAAACTAGGAAGCAAAACAACAGGCTCTTTCTTTCAGCCACCCTCCTCCCCCTCTGCCAAATATCTGTATTCCACAAAGCATTCTCATAGAATTCTCCCATTTTTGGGCTTTGGAAAGAACGCGTTGCTAGACACACCCTCTCTGGATCCAGGGAGGAACTGCTTAAAAGCTGGGTGGTGTGTGTTAAAAGCAAAGAGAGGCTCAGAGCTGGACTGTCAGGACAGGTCCTGACAGGCAAATGTCTCAAAGTCCCAGGCTGGTGAGCACCTGAGGAAGACACACAGGTAGAAATCACCACTCTCAAGATGGGAAAGAAAGGAAGAGAAAAACAACTTTTTTTCATCCAGAGGTCATAGTTATAGGCGTGCACACTCAAGCAATTCCTAAGCAGACTCAAGAAGCAACACTTAGAAAACGTGTGCCAAAGTTGCCTTGCCAGACACTGGATTGGGTGCTGGGTGTGCGTTAGCCCTAACAGTGACTCCACGAGGTTGTTAGTATTGTTACCCCAATTTTGTGGACAAGGAAATAGAGGCTCAGAGAGGTGACACAGCTCAAAATTGTGACCTGAGCCTCTCTGACCTGATTCATAGTATCTGGACCCACAGAGCCCAGTAATTCCCAGTCCTTTCCCTCTCCCCGACACCAAGCAGCTCTCAGAACGGTGCCCCGTAATACGACGTCAGCTCTGTTCATTATATTCACATCTGCATCGACGACGGGTCACACTGGTGCTTTGGAAAGTATATATGCCAGGATGTACGAAACATGAGTGACTCTCGTGGGGCGCCCTGGGAGACAGCACTGTGTAGAGCAAAGGGCATTGGCCTGGGGATCAGAAGGGATGAGTCCTAGCTCGAGATCTGCCATCAAGGGCCTACCAACCATGGCTAAGTTATCTGACCTCTCTGGGTCCTTGCTGGTTCCTCTGTACTAGCACTGACATGCCAGCATCCTTCTCCCCATTTGATTATAAGGCTCCCTCAGGGCTCCTCGTCGGGACTGAGACTGGGTACTTCTGTATGAAGCCTCTAGAGCTACTCAGCGACTAGGGCAAACAGCTTGGATGGAATCCCAGCTCTACCACTTGCTGGTTGTGGGACCTTAAGAATTTATTAACTTGGGCGCCTGGGTGGCTCAGTCGTTAAGCGTCTGCCTTCGGCTCAGGTCATGGTCCCAGGGTCCTGGAATCGAGCCCCACATCCGGCTCCCTGCTCCGTGGGAAGCCTGCTTCTCCCTCTCCCACTCCCCCTGCTTGTGTTCCCTCTCTCTCTGTGTCTCTCTCTGTCAAATAAATAAATAAATAAATCTTAAAAAATAAAAAAAATTTTAAAAAAGAATTTATTAACTTACTGTGCCTCAGTCTCCCCTCTGCAGCATGAACGTGCCTCACGGGGTTGTTGTAAGGCTTTCAGAGATAATGCCTGGGACAGAGTAAGTAGCACATACATGTTATGATCACTATGAGTGACATGCAATCTATACATCCCCATCCCTCAGTTGGTTTTTCTTGGTGTCTAAGCCCCCGTTCATCAGCTCCTCTGACGAAGGAATGAACTTCACACAGGCCTCTGGTTCTCTTCAGAAGGTCACAGCAGGGCAGGACACATGCTTGGTGCTGTTATTTAAAGGTGTTTAAACCCAGAGCCAGTCGGACAGCTGACTCCTGCTTATTGAGGAGAGTCCTGCCTCTCAGTTCACTGCACAGTGATTGTATCATGGGCAAGATGCTCCCCCAGAAAGAAACAACATTAGTATGGTGTCTGGAGTCAAATTCCACTGGGGGTGTGTTCACTTGTGATCTGAAACCAGGGCAGAGCCAGGAATACGGGAAGAGGGGAAGGCATTCTATAGACATTACCCAGCTGCTTTTCATTTTTTTTTAAGATTTTATTTATTTATATGACAGAGAGAGACACAGCAAGAGAGGGAACACAAGCAGGGGGAGTGGGAGAGGGAGAAGCAGGCTTCCCACTGAGCAGGGAGCCCGATGTAGGGCTCGATCCCAGAACCCTGGGATCATGACCCAAGCCAAAGGCAGACACTTAACAACGGAGCCACCCAGGGGCCCCTGCTTTTCATTTTAGAGACTGATGAGAGCCCAGTGTCCTTGCTCCTGTATTTTAATAAAATTGTCCCAATGGCACATTGCCTTAAAACCTGCAAGCAAACCACACTAATTCAGACCAGGTGGAATTAATAAAATGTCAGCACTTTAGACTCTCATTCAATTCAAAATATTTTCTAATTTCCCTTGTGATCTCTTCTTTGACCCATGGGATATTTAAAAGTGTGTTGTTTCATTTCTAAATAATAAGGTATTTTCCAGATATCTTTCTTTTATTGGCTTCTGGTTTAATTCCATTGTAGTTAGAAAATATACTTTGATTTCAATTCTTTTAAATTTGCTAAAGTTTGTTTTTATGGTCCGGGTTATAGTGGGGCACAGTTTGTGTGTACTTGAAAAGACTGGGTATCTACTGTCAGGTGGGATGTCCTATAAATGTCAATTAGGTCAAGTTGGTTAATAGTGCTGTTCAGGTCTTTTCTATCCTTAGTGTTCTACCCTCTGCTTTACCTACTTGCTCTATCTTGTTACTAAGAGAAGAGTGTTGAAATCTCCAACTATAATTATGAATTTCTCCATTTCTTCTTCCATTTCTATCAGTTTTTATCTCATATATTTTGAAGCTCTGTTATTGGGTACATACATATTTAGAATTGTTATATCTTCTTGATAAAATTGTTCTTTTATCATTAGATAATGAACTTCTTTATTGCTGGTAATATTCCTTGTTTTCAAAGTCTATTCCAGCAGTCTTTTGATTAGCATGACATATCCTTCTTCATCTTTCTACTTTTATTTGTGTCTTTATATTTCAAGTGTGTTTCTTACAGGCAGCATATAGCTGGGTCTAGCCTTTTAGTTCAATTCGATTATCTCTCCTTTTTATTTAGGGGTGGTTCAGACTATTTACATTTAATGTAGTTAACCACATGTTGAATTTAAATCTACTTTGTTACTAGCTGTTTTCCATTTATCACATCTTTTCTTTGCTTCTTTTTTCTCTTTTCCTGTCTTCTTTGAATTCATTTAGTATTTTTTTTTATTATTCCATTTTACCTCCACTTAAACTTTTTATTTATTTATTTATTGTTTTAAGGAAACTCTACTCCCAACATGGGGCTCAAACTCACGACCCCAAGATCAAGAGTTGCATGCTACCGACTGAGCCAACTAGTTACCCCCTCCACTTAAACTTTTTAAATTGAAAGTGTTCCCATACAAGGGTACCTGGGCAGCTCAGTCAGTTAAGTGGCCAACTTTTTATTTGGGCTCAGATCATGATCTCACGGTTGGTCGTGGGATTGAGCCCCGAGAGAGACTCTGCACTCAGTAGGAAGTCTGCTTGAGATTCTCTCTCTTACTCTCCCTCTGCCCCTCCCCGCCATATTCTCTCTTTCTTTCTAAAATAAATAAACAAAAAGTCTTTTAAAAAAAATGTGAAAGTGTTCCCATACACACTGAAACCTTTCAGTGTATTGATTCTTTTAATGTGTTGTTAACTAGAGGTCCTTTTTACTTTAACTGAAAGAGTGTGGACTTTGGAGTCAACCAAACCTTCAGTTGTAAGCTGGCTTGGCCACTAACTGGCTGTGTGACCTTTGTCAGCTCAATATCTATAAGATTCAACTTCCCCATTTGTTGTTTTAAAGTTTTACTTATTTAAGTAATCTCTACCCAATGTGGGGCTTGAACTCATGACCCTGAGATCAAGAGTCACAATGCTCTTCTGACTGAGCCAGCCAGGCGCCCCTCCACTTCCCCATTTGTAAAATCATTACTACTTTTCAGAGTACAATGAGAATGAAATGAAAAAATAATTATAGTATCTAGCTTAGGTCAGGAACATAACACATATTTAATGTTACTTTCTTTCATTTTATTTGTTTGTCTTCTTCAGACAGCTCTTTTTCTAAAAGAGGTTTGAACACTATCAAGGAAGTAAATACCTGGGCTATTTACTACCACTTCGGATCATCCTTCATGAGCCCAGAGCAGGCATTGCTAATCAACCACAGTACTGTTTTTTTTTTCTTAATATTTATTATTTTTTTATTTTTTAAAAGATTTTATTTATTTATTTGTCAGAGAGAGAGAGAGAGAATGCACAAGCAAGGGAAGTTGCAGGCAGAGGCAGAGCGAGAAGCAGGCTCCCCGCTGAGCAAGGAGCCTGATGCAGGACTCCATCCCACGACGCTGGGATCATGACCTGAGCCAAAGGGAGCACTCAACACACTCAACACACTGAGCAACCCAGGCATCCCTTAAGATTTATTTTTATTTATTTTAGAGAGAGAGAGAGCATGTGGGTGCCGTGGAGGGGGAGGGGCAGAGGGATAAGGAGAGAGAGAATCTTAAGTAGATTCCCTGCTGAGCACTGAGCCCAATGTGGGGCTCGATCTCACAACCCTGAGATCACGACCTGAGCTGAAACCAAGAGTCAGACGCTTAACCAACCGCACCACCCAGGCGCCCCAACCACAGCCCTGTCTTAAATAAACTCAGATATAACATTGTGCCAACCAAATGGAGATGCGCCAAAATATGAAACCCATCTGCCACCAAGGGTTAACACATCAACCCTACTGAAAGTCTTTTTAATACATTTATTATTGTAATTGGGTTAAATCCCCCTTTTCTCTACTTTTTACCTTGTTCATTTAATCAAACCCTTCACTAAGGGTATTGCAAAGGAAAACTCCCGTTTGTTCAGCTCCAGTGATCCCAAATGCTGAATCAATGAGGTTTTTATTTGGCATCTGTGAAACTAGACACCAAAGAAGAGAACAGGGTGAAAGTAGAGTCGTTTGGCCAGAGGTCAGGGGCAGCACCGCAGGGCCGGCTCATCGCCTCTCATTTTAGAGTCTGACACAAACACGTGATGAGGGCCGGGCGTCTCATGATGAGCACTAACTATTCTTCCTGGGGCCTCGGGTGTCACTTAGCTATGGATGGACAAAGGATGATCTGTCATTTGCTTTGAAAAAAGCCTTGACCTTGCACCATAGCACAGCACTGAACACCCCTTGTCCAGCTGCCTCTTCCCTGCCCAGCCCTGAAAATAAAGACTTCCTGTTAGTGGTGCTGGGGCCATCGGCCACGTCCAGAGACGAGCTGGGCCTCAGGAGCATATATGCAGCTTTGTCTCCTCAGGATCCTGAGCCTGCTGGGAGGGGACTGGCCTGGTCAGTGGCTCCCAGGCTGCCCTCCTTGTAACCCCAGGAGGGACTGATTTATAACAGGACTGGCTTCTGTTTATTTAGGAAAACATCAGTGAGAAAACAACCCTGCTGCCTGAAGGAACATTAAAAGAGGTCCCCTAGCCTACTCTCGGCCTGGATCTGCAGGGACACCTGTGTTCTCTGCCACCACCCTCCTTGCTCTCTCTTCTTACTGTTCCTCCCTATTGTTGCTGTTGTGGGAAGCTTCATAACGACATGGGCGGGGGGGCTCTTGAATATTCCCACATTACTAGTAGAGTGTTCTATACTTGCACCAATTTGGAACATAGAAACTGAGCGAGTGCCTCCTTCTAACACACTTCTGTGATTTGGGCAGATATTACCAGAATCCTTAGAAACAGGGTTGGAGGAAAGAGTTCCTTCTACTCCATTTATCACAGATAAGGTGTCTTGCTCTGGCATTTACTTTTTAGAAAACGGTTTTGGTCCAAATGTGTAAGAATAGTTTAAAAAGTTAGATAGATAGATAGATAGATAGATAGATAGATAGATAGATAAATAGATAGACACACATACACACACAGGATTCCTACTCTGAGTTTGCAGTGGTGCTATTCAAATCTTACTGCAAGGAGGAGATGCAGCTTCAACCCATGGCCTCTGAGTTCTTGTGGCCCCTAAGACTGTTTCATGTTCACGATCATTTGGGAATGTCATAGCTCTATGCCAACATCACTTAGGCAAAATAATAATGGTAACAATAACAAAAACCACTCAAATATCTATGGAGCATCTGCTTTAAGTTGGCTGCTTTAAATGCAACCCCTCATTTCATCCTTATCAGGGTCCTCTGAGCTGAACATATTAAAGCCTTGTCTAAAAATCTTGAGTGCCAATGAACAGCTAACCCAGAGTAATGCAGCTAGGTGGCAGAGCTGGGATTTTTTTTTAAGGTATTTTATTTTTAAGTAATCTCTATACCCAATCTCTATGTGGCTCAAACTCACAACCCTGAGATCAGTAGTCACATGCTCTACTCACTGAGCCAGCCAGCCGCCCTCAGAGCTGGGATTTGAACCCAAGCCTAGAACCTGACTCCAAATCCGTGCTTGTTCAACTCTTCCTGATATATAAAGAGATGCATTACTTCCCTAAGACCACAGTGATGACATGTGGATTTTTTTTTTTTCTCTACTCGGAAGATGGAGTCCTACAAGAGTTTCTTCCCAACACAGAGGGCAGGAGAGGAACTGGGAGAGGCCACCTCGTCCACTCCCACGATTGATCACGGATGGACACCAAGGCGGGCTAGGGCTCTAGCAGAGCTAGGAAGTGTCACTCAATGCTGTCAGCCCCTAGAGTCAACAGCTCCTGTCCTCTCAGCATGCCTCCTTTTCCCCACACCACCACACACCTCACTCCACATACTGAGTGCCAGTCCCTGGACCTGACAGAAGCTGTCACTCCTAGATCTCCTCTCAGCTTCACCTCAAGAAATGCTCTTACCTCCCCCACTTTCTTCAAAGTTTACCTCAGTGTCTGGGCTTCCGTGAGCCTTTGGTGATTCCCAGGCCAAAGTCAGCAGTCAGGCCCTGTGCTTCCATGGCAGTTGGCACCTGAAATGTGCCATCCATCACACAATATTTTTTTTAAAGATTTTATTTATTTATTTGACAGAGAGAGACACAGCGAGAGAGGGAACACAAGCAGGGGGAGTGGGAGAGGGAGAAGCAGGCTTCCCACTGAGCAGGGAGCCCGATGTGGGGCTCGATCCCAGGACCCTGGATCATGACCTGAGCTGAAGGCAGACGCTTAATGACTGAGCCACCCAGGCGCCTCTCTATCACACAATATTAAAATGAATTACTTTGGGGGAGCACCTGGCTGACTCAGTCGGTTAAGTGTCTGCCATCGGCTCAAGTCATGATCTTGGGGTCCTGGGATTGAGTCAGGCTCCCGACTTGGCAGGGAGTCTGCTTCTCCCTCTGCCCCTCCCCCCTGCTTGTGCTCTCTCTCTCTGTCTCAAATGAATAAATTTTAAAAATCTTTAAAAAAAATAAAATGAACTATTTTTGTTTCTTCCTTTTCTCGGTAGACCATGCAGTCTCTAAAGGTAGGGGACAAGGATTACTAGTCTTTCAAACGGCCTAGCACAGGTCCTCAATAATGGTTAGTTGAACTAAATGGAATTTATTTAAATTGAATTAAACCAGCTCATTGACACAAAATTCAGGCAGGAATATATTTCATGATTTGTTATGAAGATTATTCAATAATTTCTCTGCAATATCAAAAGGCTAAGGAGCAAATATTCTCATGAGTGTGTCCAGGCTTGCAATCTTGATTGAATATGTATATTTTGTGCAAGGCAGACACAGCTGGGTACACAAGATTTACAATTTTGTGTTATAAGAATGTAAGAGAATGAGGCAATTTTGAAATTATGACTAAAATATTGTGTGAGATGCTTATTGGAGACACCATGTGTTCTTCACAGAGTTGACTTGAGTTAGCACTACAGATTTACTCATTAGTTTGAGATAGTCTTTTAAATGCCTAGAAATAGACTCAGGAATCACCTCCTGGAGTCGGTTCTAGAAGTTTTACCATCCTTAGTCATCAGCCAATAATCACACTCTTCTCGGGGCTTTGCATACCTCATCTCATACTCTCCTCCCCAACGTTATGAGGCAGACACTATTGGCCTCCCCATTTCTCATGGAAAACTGAAGCAGCTTGAGGGAAAGTAACCTACCCAAGGCCTCACAGGGAGTGAGTGGTGGAGCGGGATCTGAACCCGGGCAGTCTGGCTCCAGAGTCCACGCTCTGTACACTGCAGCTACTACACATCAGTATACTAATCCACTTAGAGCAAACTGACCCTTATAGATCTAGCTTCATCTGAATTATTACATATTTACCTCTTGACTTCCAGTTGTGTCCTCTGTGGGAGAGAGAAAAAGATATGTAACACCCTCTTTATAATCACACCATGAATATTGGAAGAGAGTTTTTAAGCTGTGTCTGAGTTTTCTTTCTAACACGTTTAAATAATTCCATTTAGTTTAAAATTTCTCCCAGAGATTCCCCCATCCCCGCCATGTTAGTCTTCATATTTTTCAGGGCACGCTTGATTTCTTTTAGATAATTCTTCCCAAATTATGAAGGCCCTAACTGGATAAGAGTGTTCTCTAGCTAAGGCCCAACCAAGACCATATGTGGGAAAGTATTCAGGAGTTTTGCTTATCTTTTCCTCATTAACATTCCAGCATCGTGTTCTTTTGTTTTCCCAAATAGTTTCCTTCTTTGCTGACTAATTTTGTAGTCGTGACACAGTTGTTTACTTTGAAAACTTTGTTAACATTTTATTTTATTTTTTACTATAGGGCTACAAGCCATTTCTCATCTTGTATTTGTGGTGTGGATCATTCTTTTAAAAAAATTTGTCAAGGCCAATCTAAAAGGGTCATAGTGAGTTTAGTTCTTGCTGTTGGGATGTTGGCAACTCCACCTAATTTGGTATCATCCAACAAGAGCAAGATACTTATTCTCAACTCTATCATGTAGATCACTTGAAGAATGTATTTATATAAACCTCTTTTCCCATAAATATACTTTTCTGGTTTCCAGATAGTCTGGGAGTGGTGAACTGAGTTCACATTTAATCTTTTCCAATAACTGCAGTTGATTATCCAAGCGTTATGCCGACTTATGAAGAAACAATCAAAACTCATTTCCAAATCTGAAGAAATAGTGATGTTTGGCCACTGCTCAGTTCCTGGAGGATAATCAAAGTTGAATTTATTCTAAATACAGGAGGGATTGCAATGTTCTTTGGAAGTAAAAGCTTGGCCTAGATATCTGGAACTTACTGAGAGGGGTCTGCCCCTCATCTTGTTTCTAGACTGGCATTCCTTTTAGTTATTGCTAAACAGAGCAAATTTACAATCTGGTAGTAAGCCAGGGAAACTGAAGTATTGGAAGTTTTTAAACACATGTTTTTACATTGCTTATTTTGTATCTTGTGTCCTAGAAAGAAGACGACTTTTTTTTTTTTAAGATTTTATTTATTTATTTGACAGAGAGATACACAGAGAGAGAGGGAACACCAGCAGGGGGAGTGGGAGAGGGAGAAGCAGGCTTCCCGTGGAGCACGGAGCCCGATGTGGGGCTCGATCCCAGGACTCTGAGATCATGACCTGAGCCAAAGGCAGACGCTTAACGACTGAGCCACCCAGGCGCCCCGAAGACAGATTTTTTTTTTAAAAAAAGGAAGTTTCCTGGCTTTTTGTGTGTTTTCATATTTGCAGGGTGAAGTGATGCGTTGCCTCTGCCAAAGAATCCCAGACCTGGCTGATAATCAGAACCACCTGGAAAGTCTGGAAAATTCATAGGGTCAACTCCCCCCTAGAGTTCCCTGAATCTTCATCTTGAAGCTGGTGTTAAAAAATGGGGGCAGTGTATCTCTACCTTCTGAAACTTCCCCAAATTGATTATATAATTTATTAAATCCATGCAATGGGGGGGCACCTGGGTGGTTCAGTCATTAAGTGTCTGCCTTCACCTCAGGTCATGATCCCAGGGTCCTGGGATCGAGCCCCGCATCAGGCTCCTGCTCGGCGGGAAGCCTGCTTCTCCCTCTCCCACTCCCCCTGCTTGTGTTCCTTCTCTCGCTTTGTCTCTTGCTGTCAAATAAATTTTAAAAAATCTTAAAAAAAAAAAAATCCAGGGGCGCCTGGGTGGCTCAGTCATTGGGCGTCTGCCTTCGGCTCAGGTCATGATCCCAGGGTCCTGGGATCGAGCCCCGCATCGGGCTCCCTGCTCGGCGGGAAGCCTGCTTCTCCCTCTCCCACTCCCCCTGCTTGTGTTCCCTCTCTCGCTGTGTCTCTCTCTGTCAAATAAATAAATAAAATCTTAAAAAAAAAAAAAAACCAAACAAACAAAAATCCATGCAATGGAACACCAAACAGCCATTTGAAAAAGGAGGTAAAACTACATGTGCTGATATGGAAAGATCTCACATTAGCCACACAGAATGTGCAGTAAGTTCCCATTGAGATGAGCTTGTCATGCATATATATTTATATACATCCACTTATATGTGTATACTGTATACAGTTAGGGGCTTCACCAGTGGCACCTGTCAATCAGCAAGAATGCCACCAGAGTACCTGTGCCTGGTGTAACCCCTTAAGATGATTATAGGGGACAGGGTATGAGAGGACGGATCAGGGAGTCTGGGGTCCCATGGGGGTAGAGGCCGTGTCTTGTTTACCAACTGACATGGAAGTATTTCAACATGTTTACACCAGGTAAGGCTTCGTCCTGCATTTACATACATAAAACAATTCTGGAAGTTTTCCTAAGAATCTAAGATGAGTGGCCTATCCATCAACACTGGTTGATTTAAGCAGACAGATAATTTCCTGGGAGCCTATTGGGTAGAATTATCAGGAAAGCTTGGAAAATAGACAAGAATAATGGGGGGAGTAGACAACGAGCCACATCCACAGGCAAGGCCATACTGCTGAACCAGTCCAGGGTGCCCACTACTGCTGCCACCCCTCCTCACTGGAGGCTGTTGCTGTCACCACTGCCACTTGCAAACTTTGGTTTGCACTTGGTACATCATCTTGTGATTATTTAGATTCAAAGGGGCACATGGCTATTGTTGCTAACGCTGCTATAGACATCAGGGTGCATGTACCCCTTCAAATCTGTATTTTTATATCCTTTGGGGAAATACCTAGCAATGCAATTTCTGGATTGTAGGGTAGTTCTATTTCTAACTTTTTAAGGAACCTCCATACTGTTCTCCAGAGTGGCTGCACCAGTTTGCATTCCCACCAACAGTGTAAGAGGGTTCCCTTTTCTCTGCATCCTCACCAACATCTGTTATTTCCTGTTAATTTTAGCCATTCTGACAGGTGTGAGGTGATATATCATTGTGCTTTTGATTTGTATTTCTCTGATGATGAGTGATGTTGAGCATACTTTCATGTGTCTGTTAGCCATCTGCATGTCTTCTTTGGAAAAATGTCTATTCATGTCTTCTGCCTATTTCTTGACTGGATTATTTGTTTTTGGGGTGTTGAGTTTGATAAGTTCTTTATAGGTTTTGCATACTAACCCTTTATCAGATACGTCATTTGCAAATATCTTCTCCCATTCCGTAGGTTGCCTTTTAGTTTTGTTGGTTGTTTCCTTTGCTGTGCAGAAGATTTTTATCTTGATCAAGTCCCAACAGTTCATTTTTGCTTTTTTTTTCCTTGCCTTCCCTTTTTTCTTGTGGTTGACTTCATTTTGTCTAGTAAGAAGTTGCTATGGCTGAGGCCAAAGAGGTTTCTGCCTGTGTTCTCTTCTAGGATCCTGATGGATTCCTGTCTCACATTTAGGTCTCTCACCCATTTTGAATTTATTTTTGTGTATGGTGTAAGAAAGTGGTCCAGTTTCATTCTTCTGCATGTTGCTGTCCAGTTTACCCAACACCATTTGTTGAAGAGACTGTCTTTTTCCATTGAATATTCTTTCCTGCTTTGTCAAAGATTAGTTGAGCATAGAATTGAGGGTCCATTTCTGGGTTCTCTATTCTGTTCCATTGATCTATGTGTCTGTTTTTGTGCCAGTACCATACTGTCCTGATCACTACAGCTTTGTAATACAACTGGAAGTCCAGAATCGTGATGCCTCCAGCTTTGCTTTTTTTTTCCAGGATTACTTTAGCTATCAGGGTCTTTTGTGGTTCCATACAAATTCTAGGATTGTTTGTTCTAGCTCTGTGAAAAATGCTGGTGGTATTTTGATAGGGATTGGGATTGCATTAAATGTGTAGATTGCTTTGGGTAGTACCGACATTTTCACAATGCTTGTTCTTCCAATCCGTGAGCATGGAATGTTTTTCCATTTCTTTGTGTCCTCTTCAATTTTTTTCGTAAGTGCTCTACAGTTTTCAGAGTACAGATCTTTGACCTCTTTGGTTAGGTTTATACCTAGGTATCTTATAGTTTTTTATGCAGTTGTAAATGGGATCAATTCCTTGATTTTTTTTTCCTGTGGGGGCTTCATTATTGGTATGTAGAAATGCAACAGATTTCTGTACACTGATTTTATATCCTGCGACTTTGCTGAATTCATGTATTAGTTCAAGCAATTTTTTGGTGGGATCTTTGGGTTTTCTACATAGAGTATCATGTTGTCTGCAAGCTGTGAAAGTTTGACTTTTTCCTTGCTGATTTGGATGCCTTTTATTTCTTTTTGTTGTCTGATTACTGAGGCTAAGACTTCCAATACTATGTTAAATAGTAATGGTGAGAGTGGACATTTCTGTCTTGTTCTTAACCATAAAGGAAAAGCTCTCAGTTTTTCTCCATTGAAGATGATATTAGCTGTGAGTCTTTCATATATGGCCTTTATGATGTTGAGGTATGTTCCATCTATACCTACTTTGTTGAGGGTTTTTTATCAAGAATGGGTGCCGTATTTTGTCAAATGCTTTTTATACATCTATTAAGATCATATGGTTCTTATACTTTCTTTTATTAATGTGATGTGTCACACTGATTGATTTGCAAATACTGAACCACCCCTGCAGCCCAGGAACAAATCTCATTTGATTGTGGAGAATTCTTTTAATGTACTGTTGGGTTCGATTTGCTAGTATCTTTTTGAGAATTCTTTTCATCCATATTCATCAGGGATATTGACCTGTAATTCTCCTTTTTTAGTGGGGTCTTTGGTTTTGGAATCAAGGTAATGCTGGCCTTGTAGAATGAGTTTGGAAGTTTTCCTTCCGTTTCTATTTTTTGGAACAGTTTGAGAATAGGTATTAACTCTTCTTTAAATGTCTGGTAGAATTCGCCTGTGAAGCCATCTGGCCCTGGACTTTTGTTTGTTGGGAGATTTTAATTACTGATTCAGTTTCTTTGCTGGTTATGGGTCTGTTCAAATTTTCTTTCTTCCTGTTTCAGTTTTGGTAGTTTGTATAGGAATTTGACCATTTCTTCCAGATTGCCCAGTTTGTTGGCATATAACTTTTCATAATATTCTCTTATAATTGTTTGTATTTCCATGGTGGTGGTTATGATCTTTCTTCTCTTATTCGTGATTTTAGTTATTTGGGTCCTTTCTCTCTCTCTCTCTCTTTGATAAGTCTGGTTAGGGGTTTATCAATTTTATTAATTCTTTCAAAGAACCAGCTCTTAGTTTGGTTGATCTGTTCTACTGGGGCTTTTTTGTTTCTCTGTTTCTATATCATTTATTTCTGCTCTAAACTTTATTATTTCCCTTTTTCTGCTGGCTCTCGGCTTTATTTGCTGTTCCTTTTCTTGCTCCTTTAGATGTAAAGGTTAGGTTGTGTACTTGAGACTTTTCTTGCTTCTTGAGGTAGGCCTGTAATGCTATATACGTTCCTCTTAGGACCACCTTTGCTGCATCACAAAGGTTTTGAACAGTTATGTTTTCATTTTCATTTGTTTCCAAGTATTTTTTAAATTTCTTCTTTAATTTCCTGGTTAACCCATTCATTCTTTTGTAGGATGCTCTTTAATTACCATGTATTTGTGGTCTTACCAAATTTTTTCTTGTGGTTGACTTCAAGTTTCATAGCATTGTGGTCATGTGCGTCACTTTAGATCCCTGAAAATGAACAGGTGCACATGTTTTCCCATCCTCTATTCCTCCATTGATGTTTGTCAGATGTGGCTTCCACAAAAATGTATGGCTTGGGTTTCATGGTGGATTCATTCTGTCTCTTTCTCTGAATTGAGTATTCTTTCTAGCAGAGATTTGTATGAACCATGGTTTCATGAAGTGATTATCTTAATTTCAAATGTTATGTCCAGATTGAAGTAGGTGTAGGGGTCAACTGTATTTCCATTTCTGTTAGGACTTTTGTTTTGATTGCTTACACACATGAAATAATGCCCAACCACATCTCTGAGCCTTTCCTAAGCAAGCAACTTGAAACCAACATGGTTGCTATAGTCCAGGATCCTGGAAAGAAAAGCAAAAATAAACTACACCTTAAGAATTGCAGTGGTTTTCTTTTTTCTTTTTAAAGATTTTATTTATGTATTTATTTGAGAGAGAGAGTGAGCAGAGGAGGGGGAGAGAAACAGAGCAGGAGTGGGGCAGGGGGAGGGAGAGGGAGAAGCAGACTCTCCGCTGAGCAGGGAGCCTGATGTGGGGCTTGATCCCAGGGTCCCCTGATCATGACCTGAGCCAAAGGCAGCTGCTTAACTGACTGAGCCATCCAGGCATCCCAAGAATTGCAGGGTTTTCATATAAAAGCCAGGAGTTGAGAACATATACCAGAATTCAGGCTCCACTTGACCCACATACAAATTA
Organism: Halichoerus grypus; assembly: GCF_964656455.1. Lineage (NCBI taxonomy): Eukaryota > Metazoa > Chordata > Mammalia > Carnivora > Phocidae > Halichoerus > Halichoerus grypus. Next base: position 116,703,464 of record NC_135719.1, on the reverse strand, counting down.
TGTAACTCTTCGAAGTTTCATCTGCTTTTTTCCAGGCCACAAGAGGATTCAGAGACTGGGAGGCTGTGAAGATGAAGGGTAATAGCATGCTAATAACAATTACGAGACAAAGAACAAAGTAGATGGTCTTTGTTTATTGATGATTATATACTATTCATTCACAGAAAAGATCTACTACAATTCACTATAAAAGATATAAGCTCAGAGAAATGAAAACATATGTTCACACAAAAATCTGTACATGAATGTTTGTAGCAGCTTTATTAGTAATAGCCTCCAAACTGGAAATGACCCAGATGTCCTTCAAAGGATGAATTAAACAAACTGTGTGGAGCGCCTGGGTGGCTCAGTCGGTTAATCGTCCAACTCTTGATTTTGGCTCAGGTCACGATCTTAGGGTCGTGGGATCGAGCCCCATGTTAGGCTCTGTACTTAGCACAGAGTCTGCTTGTCCCTCTCCCTCTGTTCCTACCTGCTCTCTCTCTATCTCTATCTCTAGCTCTAAAATAAATAAATAAAATTTAAAAAAATAAAAAATAAACAGTTACACCCACATCACAGAATACTACTCATCGATAAAAAGGAATAAATTATTAATACATACAGCAACTTGGATGAATTTCCAGAAAATTGTGTTGAGTGAAAAAAGCCAAAAAGTTACATAATGTATATAACATTCTTTTTTTTTTAAAGATTTTATTTATTTGTCAGAGAGAGAGTGAGAGAGGCAGGCAGAGGGAGATGCAGGCTCCCCGCTGAACAAGGAACCCGATGTAGGATTCGATCCCAGGACCCTGGGATCATGACCTGAGCTGAAGGCAGACACTCAACCAACTGGGCCACCCAGGTATCCCTGTATATAACATTCTTGAAATGATAAAATTATAGAAACGGAGACCAGATTAGTGGTTACCAGAAGTTAAGAATAGGGTGGGGACAGGAGACAAGTATGTGGCTATAAAAGGGCAACATGAGGCATTCTTGGAGCAATGGCATGTCCTGTATCTTGACTGGGTCAATATCAATATCCTGGTTGTGGAACTGTACTATAATTTTGCAAGATGATACCATTGGGAGAAACCAGGTTAAAGAGTTCACAGGATGCCTCTGTATAATTTCTTACAACTACATGTGAATCTGTCATTATTTCAAAGTAAAAAAAAAAAATTAAAAAAGAAACAAAAGAAAAGGTACAACCAACACAAAGATGTAAAAATAGAAAATATAAACCTGAGAAACCAAAACTCTGAGTTCTCATGATTAAGCATTACATTTATTTCTGTGATTTCTTGCAGCAAAAGAAAAAGAGGAAACCATGATAGGACAAATATTCTTGTTTTCTCATGAAAGTAATCACAATAAATTTTTAGGAGAGACAGTCTTTCCCCTGGGAATCAATTATTTTATTTATTTGAGAGAGAGAGAGAGAGAGAGAGAGAGAGAGGGAGAGCATGAGCAGGGGAGGGGCAGAGGGAGAAGGAGAAGCAGGCTCCCTGCTGAGAGCAGAGCCCGCCCCGATGCAGGGCTTGATCCTGGGACAACAGGATCATGACCTGAGCCAAAGGCAGATGCTTAACCGACTGAGCCACTCGGGTGCCCCTGGGAGTAAATTCTAAAAGAGCAATGAACTTAGCTTTTTTTTTTTTTTTTAAGATTTATTTGTTTGTTTTAGAGAGAGAGAGCACAAGGTGCGAGGGGCAGAGGGAGAGAGAATCTCAAGCAGACTCTGCGCTGAGTGTGGAGCCCCACACGGGGCTCCCTTTCATGACCCTGAGATCACAACCTGAGCTGAGACCAAGAGTGGGACACTTAACAGACTGCACCACCCAGGCGCCCCAAACTTACTCTTAAAATACAACCGCAGGGCACAAAGTAAAAGCTACAGAGGAGGGGCTGGCTCAGGGCTCAGGTGCTGTTACTTTTAATGCTTGAGGACCCATGACTTGGTTAAGGGATCCTATGGGGAAAAAATGATACAACTTTCATGGCTGGTCTTGTACCTAAATGGAGTAGATGATCACCCAAAAAAGTGTGGCTTCAGGGAAGCCAAAAAGACACTCTTCACAGTCCAGCTCGCCTATGTGGGTGTCGGAAAGTCCATCACTAGCTATGCACTCCTCTGGGCTGAGAATTCTTGCTCTCTGGCTTCTTCTATTGACAATTCAGAGATTGGGCCTTGCTCAAGTGTTGCACACACAAGGGGCTTCTGGGCATCTGGGAGACTCGGAAGAACTTGGAGAAAGAATATCCTACCCCCTGCTTTCCCTTCTGCGATGACAGATGCCTCTTCCCTATGCTTCCTGTCCCTCAGTTCTCAGCTCCTACAAGTATCCCTCTCCCTCCTGAATCATCAGTTTTCCTCCCTCTATGAGATCAGCTGTGTCAGCATACAGAATGGTTCTGTTATCTCTTATCGCTAAAGCCCAAAACCCAAACAACCCAACACGAAAACTGCACTTCCTGCCTTGACCCTACATCTTCCCCTAGCTACTGCGCCATTTCTTTCTTTCCCTTCATGGCAAACCATGCATTGGCCAGAGGCTTGGTCTCCACTTTCTCATCAGCCTTTTTCTACCCGGCCTTCATCAAGGGGGCTCCACACTTGGAGCCTGCACAGTTGACCTCAATGTTCCCAAATCTGATAGTCACCTCTCTGTGGGTGTCTTAGTGGTTCTCTCTGCAGCATTTCTACCCAGCTGCCCACTCCCTACTTCATGGCAGACTTTTTTTCTCATCTGCCATGACTTCTCCCCCTCATGTTTTTCTTCTTACCTCACTGGCTCGTGGCACATTCTGAAGTTGAGTTGAGCTGTTGGAGCACATAAGGGATTTGCCACATTTTGTTTGCTCCTCCTCTGTCCCATCTTACATGTAGAGCGCCCTACAGCTCGTCCTTTATCTTCTCTAGTTTCACTCTACTTAGGTCATCTTAACCAGTCCCAGAGCCATTTACTCCCAAATCTGTCCCCAGAACTCCAGATCTCTCTAACCAAAGGCCAACTCATCTCCAAAGGGAAGACACATTGACATCTCAAACTTAACAGTCCAAAATAGCAATTGAACATTTCTCCCTCAACCTGTTCTTCATCCACTCCCCCCTATGGAAATACCAAACATCCAATTGCTCAGGGCAAAAAGTTTAGAGGTTTCTTTGCTTTCTCTTTTCTCATCCCCAACAGCCAAACCATCAGCAAATCCTGCCGACTCTACCTTATCCAGAATACCATCCCTAGTCCGACTCACCACCTTCCCTGTCCTGGGCCACCTCTATAACTTCTAATTGACCTCCAGCCTCCATTCTCCATCCTCCCACCCCCAACCCCAGCCCATCTTCCACACAGTAGCCAGAGCAATCTTTTCAAACATAAATTGGATCACATCACTCCTTTGCCTAAAATCCTCCATTAGATTCCCATCCAATTAGACAAAATCCAAACTTCATGCTACAACCTACAAAGCACAAACCATCTGGTCCCTGCTAACTCCTTCTCATTCCACCCTCTGCCAGAAGAAGCTCCAGCCATGTGGAAGGGCACAGACCATGTCTGCCTTGTAATGGGAGTATTCTCAGAAGCTAACACAGCAGGTACACAGTAAGTATTGGTTTGTGAATCAATAAACGAATGATTTCATAAGATAAAGTTACCAGTCCTAGACTGGTAACAACAGCTCTCTATCTCAGGGTCCTGACTTGAAAAGCCAGCATCTATAACTACCACTCTTCCTGGTTTGCGATGAGAACTAGTAGAAAAAAATGCTAGCTCTAAAAATCCACCAATTGTTCTTTAATGGGTACATGTCCCAGTGTGAGTCCTGTGATGACAGTCAGGGCTCCTCCTCACTTTATCCTTTGTGTGCAATGACACAAGACTCTTGAGTCCTCAAGCAAATGCTCCATTTGTGCCTTTTACATCTGCATCAGTGTGTGATTATCGTGGCATGATAAGGGATGTGTGTGAAGGGAACAGGGCGCGTGTGGAGAAGGAGATAATTACTCCCCAGTTAAGCAGCAGTGTTGGGGTAGATACCGGCATGGTTATGCAGTCAGTGGGCTCCGAGAAGCCACACAAAAGAACACAGTCCCCGAAGCAGGAAATGGCTCTGAGCCCGCGGCGCATCCACGTGAGGCCTGACTGGGCCGCTGGCTCAGGCTGAAGTGGATTCCAGTTGTCTGCGCTTGATGGCTTTACTGCATCTTGTTACTGTTTTCTTTTTCTTGAGGGTATGTTTTGTCTGTTTAACCTTCTCACTGCCTGCTTTAGTCTGCGCTTGTTGCAAAGGGAAAGGCTGGGGAAGTGGACGGGACCTCAGTCAGCCTGCGATCACATCCGGTGGTTTAGGAGCGCTGGTACCTACTCATGTTTTCTCATCTCCCTTTCCATCGCCAGCCTTTTTGGCTTTTTCCTTCTGTAAATATTGAAGTTTGTGCCTAAAAAGCGGGGTGGTGAGGTGGGGGAGGGTTTACAAAACCACAGTAACGTTATTATGCCTGCTCAATTTACCAATAATTCCTAATATCAAATATCCCCCTTAGTAGTAAATGTCCCTGATTATATCATATATATTATATTAAAATATATATTTATATAAGTTAAATATATTTATAATATATTATATTAATGTATTTATTATAGTGTATTAAATATATATTAATATATTAATATATGTATATATTAAAATAACTGGTTTGTTTGAATCAGGATCCAGGCAAGGGCCATGTACTGTGTTTGACTGATACGGCTTTTTTTTTTTTTTAAGATTTATTTATTTATTTGACAGAGAGAGACACAGTGAGAGAGAGAACACAAGCAGGGGGAGTGGGAGCGGGAGAAGCAGGCCCCCCGCGGAGCAGGGAGCCCAATGCGGGGCTTGATCCCAGGACCCCGGGATCATGACCTGAGCCGAAGGCAGACACTTAAGCGACTGAGCCACCCAGGTGCCCCTTAAGTTTCTTTTTTAACCTAAAGTTCCCTCTTCCCTCTCATCTTCCCCCTTGTTACTTGTTGAAGAACAAGGTAAGTTTTTCTGAAGAGTTCCCCCCATTTTGAATTTTTCTGATTGAATTCTTGTAGTATCATTTAACCTGTTCCTCTTCTGACTTCCCATAAATCAAATGTTAGATTAGAGGCCCGATCTGCTTTGAGTTTTGGTTTTTATCTTGGGGGTGGGTTTTTTTGGCAGGAACACTTCATAGGTGGCGTTTCATATTTCCATTGGGGACATCTATTTATTTATTTATTTTAAAGATTATTTATTTATTTATTTATTTATTTATTTATTTATTTATTTGACAGAGAGAGAGAGAGAGCGCGCACAAGCAGGAGGAGTGGCAGGCAGAGGGAGAAGTAGGCTCCCCACAGAGCAGGGGGAGCCTGATGCGGAACTCAATCCCAGGACCCTGGGATCATGACTGAGCCGAAGGCAGTCACTCAACCAACTGAGCCACCGGGGTGCCCCTCCATTGTGGGCATTTAATGACTAGATGTCCCTTCTGATTAGCTGCCCCTGGCAATCAATTCCTAGACCCACTATTCCATTAAGGTTTTATAAGAAGGTCAGTTTCTAACTCTGTCATTCCTTCTACAGTGATCACCTGGACTATTTCTACACAGAGACATTTTCCCTCATCGACAGTCTGGGTTGCCCTGGAGTGCACTTTGAAAGAGCTCATGCCTGCAGGAGACCAGGCCCACTCAGATGCACCAGCTGTGCCAAGTGGTAAGCGTTCATCAGAGCATGGGTGCAGGAGGAGGGTGGTGTGAGCAGTGGAAATGAGATGTGAACTCCTCCTACCCGGGTCCTCACTCACTACTTCTACATGGATGATTATGAGTTGGCTGATTGCTGAGCCCTTAAGTTTCCACTTCACAATTGAGCTTACATGCATGATTCCCCATTCTGTTATTGAGCTTTGTCCTGACTCTAGTTCAGCTCTGAGAACAGCAACCTCACCTTATTCTTCTAGCAAGGCACTGAGCAAGGCATGGAGCACTGAGTAGGCTTTCAGTCAACGACTGATGACTGCTTGTAAATTCAGGATGATAAATTATTTATTCTATCACCATAATCACCCTCCAAAGCACTTTTGAAGCATCTATTTGGTCAGAGGGTTGGATGAAATGATATAGTTCCACCCCTCAGTAAGTCTTAAATCAATAATGGACAACACCATCACAGATTGACATGATGAAGCCAGATAGTTGAATCAGCCGTAAATGAATACACGGATACATACATATGTTCAAAAAGTGATATGTTACTGCCGAATTGACTTCCAGAACTCACGCCAGAGTGTATTTCCCCATCAGCATATGAGAATGCCTACTTCTCCACCCACTTGCCAACATTAGACATGGTCATTTCTTGGAACCTTTGCCAATCCTATAGGTGAAAATAGAATCGTATGTTCTAATTAGTCGTGAGAATAAATACCTCTTCATATTGGCCATTGTGTTTCTCCTTTTGTGGCTAATTATCTACTCACGTCTTTTGGTCATAGACATTGAGGTCCCTGTGTGCTGCCAGATGGGGGTGGGTGCTAATGTCACCATGATGCAAGAAATTGGGGACACTATTTTTTCAATCTATTGCAAAAAAAAATTAGAAAGTACATGTAAGCAAAAATGTTTAAAGAAATATCATTCAAAATCCTACTTCTCAGGCAGAATTGTGGGATTTTTTAAAAAGATTTTATTTATTTATTTATTTATTTATTTATTTATTTATTTATTTATTTATTTTTGAGAGAGAGAGCGAGCAGGAGCGGGGAGGAGGGGCAGAGGAAGGGGGAGAAGCAGACTCCCCACTGAGCAGGGAGCCCAATGCCGGGCTCAATCCCGGACCCCAAGATCATGACCTGAGCTGAAGGCAGATGCTTAACCAACTGAGCCCCCCAGGCGCCCCCAGGCAGAACTGTTAATAATCTAGTTATTTCATTGCAGACCTTCTATAAGAATATGTGTGTTTTATACACATGGTATCTTGTTATAATCAGCTTTTCTGTAACCTGTTTTCCTCAGAGGAACATTTGCAACTTCTTCAAAGAATGACAAATCAATTATAGAAAGGTAAATATAGAGTCTGTTAATAGAAAAATAAGCAAAATATATGAATAGGTTAACAACCAGGTACTTGAGTTCAGATTGTTTTTCTCGCATCACTACCAAGCTGGAGATGAGGTTGGTGGGTCAGGAGTTGCTGAGGCAGCTAAAACTCCTGTAACAAGTACCTCAAAAGTCTTTTAACAAGTTTAACTGGGATCTGGAAAGTGTTTTGAGATTCTGAGCTAAAATATGGACAAATGAATTTTATCAATTAAGAACAAACACCCAGAGACCATTTGCCTTTATCCAGAATTTATGACTAGGTGCTCTTACTTTTATTATCTGTGACGTCATAATATAGTTCCTTGGGTTGGGTAACGCATTTACTCCAGGAAACAGAACAGTCCATACATTATACTATTTCTGTGAGAAATCAGAAAAGGAGAAGTACAAATGACCTATGTGAAGAGATATTCATCCCTCCTGTTATTTGGAAGTATAAATTAGAATGAACATACAATTCTATTTTTCACTACCGTAGAATTTGCAATGATTCAAAGAAGTGATGATGCCCAGGTGCGAAAGTGAGCGGTCTCATACGCAGCTGGAGGTAATGTGCTCCGGAGCTAGCCTTCCGGGAAAAGATTTGGCCATAATAAGGTTTTGAGGATGAGTGTGCTCTTTGATACAGCAATACCATTTGCAGGGCTTTATCCTAAGAAAATAGCCATCCGTTTGAGTGACAATGTGTGTGTAAAATAAAGTAGGGGATTGGGCAAGGACACTGTGACATATTCATACCATAGAATACTACGGGGCAATTAAAATCGTATTTTAGATGAGTATTGGCGACCATAGGAGAATGTTCACCATGCAATACATAGAACGGAGGGAGGTGCAGACTACAGCTCACTCCATGACCCAGTTTTTGTTTGTATGTATCTGCACACAAATGACTAGGAGGGGATTCACAAAACACTAACAACGATAAGTTATTTTTCTCTCTTTGTGCTTTTCTAAGGTTTTTGTGTTTCTTTGTGTTTTCTAAGGGTCGCTTTTTATGCCAAAGTTTACTTGTGTAAATTAGGGGGAGGAGGGACGATGTCATTAAAAAGTATTTCTATTTTGGGGTGCCTGGGTGTTCCAGTCATTAAGCGTCTGCCTTCGGCTCAGGTCATGATCCCAGGGTCCTGGGATCGAGCCCCACATTGGGCTCCCTGCTCAGCGGGAAGCCCGCTTCTCCCTCTCCCACTCCCCCTGCTTGTGTTCCCTGCCTCTGTCTCTCTCTCTGTCAAATAAATAAAATCTTAAAAAAAAAAACTATTTCTATCTTGATGAAGTCCCAATAGTTCATTTTTGCTTTTGTTTCCCTTGCCTTTGGAGATGTGTCTAGCAAAAAGTTCCTGCCACTGAGGTCACAGAAGCTGTTGCCTGTGTTCTCCTCTAGGATTTTGATGGATTCCCATCTGACATTTAGGTCTTTTATCCATTTTGAGTTTATCTTTGTGTATAGTCTAAGAAAATGGTCCAGGTTCTTTCTTCTGCATGTGGCTGTCCAATTTTCCCAACATCGTTTGTTGAAGAGACTGTCTTTTTTCCATTGGATATTCTCTCCTGCTTTGTCAAAGATCAGTTGAGTATACAGTTGTGGGTCCATTTCTGGGCTCTCTATGCTGTTCCATTGATCTATGTGTCTGGTTTTGTGCCAGTACCATTCTGTCTTGATGATTACAGCTTTGTAATAGAGCTTGAAGTCGGGCATTGTGACGCCACCAGGTTTGGTTTTCTTTTTCAACATTCCTCTGGCTATTTGGGGTCTTTTCTGGTTCCATACAAATTTTAGGATTATTTGTTCCAGCTCTGTGAAAAATGTCAATGGTATTTTGATAGGGATTGCATTGAATGTGTAGATTGCTCTGGGTAGCGTAGACATTTTAACAATATTTATTCTTCCAGTCCATGAGCATGGAATATTTTTCCATTTCTTTGTGTCTTCCTCAATTTCTTTCATAGGTGTTCCGTAGTTGTTAGAGTACAGATCCTTTACCTCTTTGGTTAGGTTTACTCCTAGGTATCTTACGGTTTTTGGTGCAATTGTAAATGGGATCAATTCCTTAATTTCTCTTTCTTCTTTCTCACTGCTAGTGTATAGAAATGCAACTAATTTCTGTGCATTGATTTTATATCCTGCCACGTTGCTGAATTCCTGTATGAGTTCCAGCAATTTTGGGGTGGAGTCTTTTGGGTTTTCCACACAAAATATCATGTTATCTGAAAAGAGTGAGACTTTGACTTCTTCTTTGCCGATTTGAATGCCTTTCACTTCTTTTTGTTGTCTGATTGTTGGGGCTAGGACTTCTAGTACTATGTCGAATAACATTGGTGAGAGTGGATATCCCTGTTGTGTTCCTGACCTTAGGGGAAAAGCTCTCAGTTTTTCCCCATTGAGAATGATATTCACTCTGGGCTTTTCATAGATGGCTTTTATGATATTGAGGTATGTTCCCTCTATCCCTACACCGTGGAAAGTTTTAATCAAGAAAGGATGCTGTATTTTGTCAAATGTTTTTTCTGCATCAGTTGAGAGGATCATATGGTTCTTGTTCTTTATTTTATTAATGCAATGTATCACATTGATTAATTTGTGAATGTTGAACCACTCTTGCAGCCCAGGCTTTTGAACAGCAAGGAAAACCGTCAACAAAACTAAAAGGCAACCTATGGAATGGGAGAAGATGTTTGCAAATGATGTATCAGATAAAGGGCTAGTATCCAAAGTCTATAAAGAACTTATCAAACTCAACACCCAAAAAAACAAATACTCCAGTCAAATAATGGGTAGAAGACATGAACAGACATTTTCCAAAGAATACATACAAATGGCCAACAGACACATGAAAAAATGCTCCACATCACTCAGCATCAGGGAAATAGAAATCAAAACCACAATGAGATACCACCTCACACTAGTCAGAATGGCTAAAATTAACAAGTCAGGAAACAACAAATGTTGGTGAGGATGCAGAGAAGGGGAACACTCTTACACTGTTGGTGGGAATGCAAGCTGGTGCAGCCACTCTGGAAAACAGCATGGGGCTTCCCCAGGAAGTTAAAAATAGAGCTACCCTACGACCCAGCAATTGCACTACTGGATATTTACCCCAAAGATACAAATGTAATGATATGAAGGGGCACCTGCACCCCAATGTTTATAGCAGCAATGTCCACAACAGCCAAACTATGGAAAGAGCTGAGATGTCCATTGACAGATGAATGGATAAAGAAGATGTGGTATACACACACAATGGGATATTACTCAGCCATCAGAAAGGGTGAATACTTACCATTTACATCGATGTGGATGGAACTGGAAGGTATTATGCTGAGCAAAATAAGTCAATCAGAGAAAGACAATTATCATATGGTTTCACTCATGTGGAATATAAGAAACAGTGCAGAGGATCATAGGGGAAGGGAGGGAAAACAGAATGGAAAGAAATCAGAGAGGGAGAAAAAACATGAGAGACTCTTAACCAAAGGAAACAAACTGTGGGTTGCTGGAGGGGAGGTGGGTGGGTGGATGGAATAATTGGGGGATGGGCATTGGGGAGGGCACATGATGTGATGAGCACTGGGTGGTATATGCAACTGATGAATTACTGAACTCTACATCTGAAATTAATGATGTACTGTAGGTTGGCTAATTGAATTTAAATTTTAAAAAAAGTATTTCTAAGAAGTATGGGTTGATACGGGGCATCCACAAATAGACTTAAAACTTTGATTCTAAATAGCTCCTATGTTCTGACACTGGCCAGTGAGGGCAGGAGAGGTGACCCTGCAAAGGTCCTAGGCTTGGGTAGCCACTCTGTGTCAGGTTTCAGTGTGGCCTGACTTTGCAGAGTGAGGGCTGAGGCCCTCCACCCCAGGGCATTCTCCTTCGGCTCTGCTTGGGCAGCTGGGTTAGAGGCAGGAGAAGTAAAGGAGATGAGAACAAATCATTCGGTACAAGAAGGAGGAGGGAGGCCAAGATGCAAAGGAAGTAGTCTCGGACACCAAGTCCCTGGGCACGGCTCGCCTAGACTGCCTCAGGCATCACTCCCAGAGAGAGAGCCACCAGCATGTGCCCAAACTCAGAGACAGAGAACAACTGTAGGAGCCTATTGCCAGGCACAAACTGCTCTGGAGACCAGCTACAAATACAACAGCGGCCAGTTCACACTGTGTGCTCAGTTCCCTGAAACCGCTTGCTTTCTGCAACCTGAAACTTGTTCAGAGGCAGGAGGGGTAAATGAGAATGGGCCTGGAGGAGTCAAGTTTATTTTTCTTTCTTGGTATAAAAATTAGCTGGGAGATCAGAATGCCATAGACCAAATGTGAAATAGGATGACAGGGCGGGGCAGGCTGAATCCTTCAACAGTGATGGTTCAGATGCTCTAGGACCCTGGAGCAGGCAGCCTTAAAACAAAGACCGAAGAGAAAAGAGCTCTGCAGTCATCAGCAGAAGGTTAAGGAATAAGACCCCTTCTTTCCGGTCTAAAGGAGAAGTCCTCACTATTCTCAAACCAGCCCCATGGTCCAGCTCAACTGCACGAGGCCTCGTGGCCCCCCAGTTTCCAGGTCTGAACCCTGTGAGATGCCCTAGAAGCATTCCCTGGTATGTTCCACTCCATCTCTGCCTATCCAGACCCCTCCCATCTTCAAGAACCATCTCTGTGCCCACCTCTCACTCCCTCAACCTAATAGGCTCTCTCCCTTAAGCCCCATTGCATTGTTTTACTTTTTTTTTTTAAGATCTTTTATTTATTTATCTGAGAGAGAGAGAGTGAGAGAGAGCACAAGCAGGGGGAGGGGCAGAGGGAGAAGCAGACCCCCTGCTGAGCTGGGAGCCCGACACGTAGTTCTATCCTACCACCCTAGATCGTGACCTGAGCTGAAGGCAGACACCTAACCAACTGAGCCACCCAGGAGCCCCTGCATTGTTTTTCTTGATTTCTGACATCTAGTCTCCTTTTTAAACCTGTATTTGTCTTAGCCTTCCCTTATGCCCAGAGAGCAACTTGCATAATGGACTACATGTTGTCTGTCTCTACATCCACATATCAGATTACTACGTTACTACATAAGTATCTGCTGAACATTTTTTTTAATCAACTTTTTATTTTAGGACAATTTTAAATACAAAGAAAAACTGCGAAGATAATAGAGAGAATTCCTGTATACCTTACACCCAACTTCCCCTATTATCAACATCTTACATTAGTATGGGACATTTGCCACAATTAATGAGCCAATATTGATACATTACTATTAACTACAATCCACACTTTATTAAGATTTCCTTAATTTCTTCCTAATGTCCTTTTTCTATTTCAGGATCCTTTCCAGGATACTACATTACATTTAGTCATGTGGCAGTTTCTCGGAATTTCCTTTTTTTTTTTAATTGAAATATAATTCACTTATTATAAAATCCACTCTCTTAAAATGTACAATTCAGTGATAGTATATTCACAACGTGTAACCATTAGCACTATCTACTGCACATTTTTTATCACCCCAAAAGCAAATTCTGTACCTGTTAGCAGTCACACCCCATTCCCTCTTCCTCTCAGCCTCTGGCAACCACTAAGCTAACTTGTCTTTATGGGTTTCTCTATTCTGGACATTTCATACAATTGGAATCATAGAACATGTGGCCTTTTGTGTCTGACTTCTTTCATTTAGCACGATGTTTTTAAGCTTTATTCACATTGTAGCAATGAATTAGTGCTTCATTCTTTTTTTAAGGCTGCATAATATTCCATTGTATGGATATACATTTTGTTTATCCATTCATCAATTGTTGGAAATTTGGGTTGCTCCATTTTTTTAAAGATTTTATTTATTTATTTATTTATTTGACCGAGAGAGAGCAAGCACAAGCAGGAGAAGCGGGAGAGGGAGAAGTAGGCTCCCTGCTCAGCAGAAGCCCCAATGCGGGGCTTGATCCCAGGACCCTGAGATCATGACCTGAACTGAAGGCAGATGCTTAACTGACTGAGCCACCCAGGCACCCTGGGTTGTGCCATTTTTTATCTATTATGAATAATGTTTCTATGAACATTTGTGTACAAGTGTTTGTGTAAACATATGTTTTCAGTTCTTCTGGGTATATGTCTAAAAGTGGAATTGCTAGGTCATAGGGTAATTCTATACTTAACTTTTTGAGGAACTGACAAACTTTTTTCCAAAGTGGCTACATCATTTTACATTCCCACCAACAATGTTGTGAAGGTTCTGATTACTCTGCATCCACATCAACCCTTGTTCTTGTCTGTCTTTTGTTCATGGCCATCCTAGTGGGTATGCAGTGGTATTTCATTGTGGTTTTGATTTGCATTTCTGTATTGACTACTGATGTTGAGCATTTTTTCATGTGCGTATGGCCAATTTTATATCTTCCTTGGAATAATATCTGTTCAAATTCTTTGCCCATTTAAAAATTTGATCAAACATGCTTGATAGAATGAACAGCAGGCTGAAAGAGGCAGAGGAATGAATTAATGACATAGAAGACAGAGTAATGGAAAGTAATCAAGCTGAACAAAAGACAGAAAAAAGAATTATGCAAAACAAAAATAGACTTAGGGAACCCAGTGACTCCATCAAATGTAATAATATTCATTTATAGGAGTCCCAGAAAAAGAAGAGAAAGAAAAGAGGGCAGAGAATTTATCTGAAGAAATAGTAGCTGAAAACTTCCCAAATCTGGGGAAGGAAACAGATATCCGGATCCAGGAAGCACAGAGAACTCCCAAGAAAATCAACAAAAGATCCACACCAAGACATATTGTAATTAAAATGACAAAATATACCGATAAAGAAAGAATGTTAAAAGCAGCAAGATAGAAGACAGTTAAATACAAAGGAAACCCCATAAGGCTATGAGCAGATTTTTCAGCAGAAACTTTCCAAGCCAGAAAGGTGGTATGATATATTCAAAGTGATGAATGGGAAAAACCAGCAGCCAAGAGTACTCTGTCCAGCAAGGCTATCACTCAGAATAGAAGGAGCAATAAATAGTTTTCCAAACAAAAACTAAAGCAGTTCATGACCACTAAACCAACACTGCAAGAAATATTAAAGGGGACCCTGAGTGGAAAGGAAAGACCAAAAATGACAGTACGAAGGTAGGAAACACAAAAGCAGTAAAAATGAATATTTCTGTAAAAAAAATCAGTCAAGGAACTCACAAAACAAAAAGATGTAAAATATGGTATCATATACCTAAAACATGGGGAGGAGAGGAGTAAAGGATGGGTTCTTTTTGTCAAATAAATAAACAAAATGTTAAAAAAAAAAAAGCCTCAACAATTCAAAAAGACTGTGGTCATACCATGCATCTTTTCTGACATGCATCACTATGAAACTAGAAGTCAGCCACAAGAAAGAATCTGGAAAGACCACAAATACATAGAGGTTAAATAACATGCTACTCAACAATGAATAAGTAAAACAGGAAATAAAAGAAGAAATTAAAAACTACATGAAAACAAATGAAAATGAAAACACAATGGTTCAAAACCTTTGGGATGTGGCAATAGCAGTTCTAAGAGGGATGTTTTATAGCCAGACAGGCCTACCTCAAGAAACAAGAAAAAGCTCAAATAAACAACCTAACCTTACACCTAAAGGAGCTAGAAAAAGAACAACAAACAAAACTTAAAACCAGAAGAAGGAAGGAAATAATAAAGATTAGGGCAGAAATAAATGATATAGAAACTAAAAAAAAACAATAAAACAAATCAATGAAACCAGGAGCTCATGCTTTGAAAACATCAATAAAATTGATAAAACTCTATCCAGACTTATGAAGAAAAAAGGGGAAAGAACTCAAATAAATAAAATCACAAATAAGAAATAACCAACACCACAGAAATATAAACAGTTATAAGACAATAATATGAAAAACTATATGCCAACAAACTGGACAATCTAGAAGAAATGGGTAAATCCCTAGAAACATATAACCTACCAAAACTGAAACAGGAAGAAATAGAAAATTTGAACGGACTGATTACCAGCAAAGAAACTGAATCAGTAACTGAAAACTCCCACAAACAAAAGTCTAGGACCAGATGGCTTCATAGGCAAATTCTACCAAACATTTAAAGAAGAGTTAAAGCCTATTCTTTTCAAACTATTCAACAAAAAAGAAAAGAAAAGAAAAGAAAAGGAAGGAAAACTTCCAAATTCATTCTATGAGGCCAGCATTACCCTGATACCAAAATCAGATAAAGATACCACACACACACACAAAAAAGAATTTCAGGCCAATATCCCTGATGAATGTAGACACATAAATCCCCAACAAAACACTAGCAAACCAAATCCAACAATACATTTAAAAAGTTATTCACCATAATCAAGTGATAGTTATTCCTGGGTTGCAAAGGTGGTTCAATATTCAATATTCAAAAATCAATCAATGTGATACATCACATGAATAATAGAGAAAGTTCTTATTTTATTTTATTTATAAAGAATATTCTTGGGGCGCCTGGGTGGCTCAGTCATTAAGTGTCTGCCTTTGGCTCAGGTCATGATCCCAGAGTCCTGGAATCAAGCCCCGCATCGGGTTCCCTGCTCAGCAGGAAGCCTGCTTCTCCCTCTCCCACTCCCCCTGCTTGTGTTCCCTCTCTCGCTGTGTCTCTGTCAAATAAATAAATAAAATCTTAAAAAAAAAAAAAAAAGAATATCCTTTATTCTTTCTGCATCATTTCAATAGATGCAGAAAGGGCATTTGACAAAGTAGAACATCCATTCATGATAAAAACCTTCAACAAAGTAGATTTTAGAGGGAACATACTTGAATATAATAAAGGCCATGTATGAAAACCCACAGTTAACATCATCCTCAATGGGGAAAAACTGAGAGCCTTTTCCCTAAGGTCAGGAACAGGACAAGAAGTCCACTTTCACCACTTTCATTCAACATAGTACTGGAAGCCCTAGCCACAGTAGTCAGACAACAAAAAGAAGTAAAAGGTATCCAAATCAGCAAGGAGAAGTAAAACTTTCACTATTTGCAGATGACATGATACCATATGCAGAAAACCCAGAAGACTCCACCAAAAAACTGCTAGAACTGATAAATGAATTCAGTAAAGTTGCAGGATACAAAATTAATCTACAAGAATCTGTTGCATTTCTATACACCAATAATGGAGCAGCTTAAGGAGAAATTCAGAAAACAATCCTATTTACAATAGCACCAAAAATAATAAGATACCTAGGAATAAACCTAACTAAAGAAGTGAATGACCTGTACTCTGAAAACTATAAAACATTCATGGGGGCATCTGGGTGGCTCAGTTGGTTAAGTGTCTGCCTTTGGCTCAGGTCATGATCCCAGGGTCCTGGGATGGAGCCCTACATCGGGCTCCATGCTCTTCGAGGAGCCTGCTTCTCCCTCTGCCTCTCCCTGCTGCTCCCCCTGCTTGTGCTCACTCTCTCTCTGTCAATAAATAAAATCTTTAAAAAAAATTCATGAAAGGGGCGCCTGGGTGGCTCAGTCGTTAAGCGTCTGCCTTCGGCTCAGGTCATGATCCCAGGGTCCTGGGATCAAGTCCCACATTGGGCTCCCTGCTCTGCGGGAAGCCTGCTTCTCCCTCTCCCACTCCCCCTGCTTGTGTTCCTGCTCTCGCTATGTCTCTCTCTGTCAAAAAAAAAAAAAAAAAAAAAAAAAAAATTCATGAAAGAAATTGAAGAGACCAAGAAATAGAAAGACATTCCACGCTCATGGATCAGAGGAACAAATATTGTTAAAATGTATGTACTACCCAAAGCAATCTACACATTTAATGCAATCTCTATCAAAATACCAATAGCATTTTTCACAGAGCTAGAACAAACAATCCTAAAATTTGTATGGAACCACAAAAGACACCAAAGAGCCAAAGTAATCCTGGAAAAGAAAAGCAAGCTGGAGGCTTCACAATTCTAGACTTGCAGTTATATTACAAAGCTGTAGTGATCAAAACAGCATGGTACTGGCACAAAAATGGACACATAGATCAATAGAACATAACAGAAAATCCAGAAATAAACCCACAATTATATGGTCAATTAATCTTTGACAAAGGAGGAGTGAAATATCCAATATCCAAAATCCAATGAGAAAAAGACAGTCTCTTCAATAAATGGTGTTGGGAAAACTGGACAGCAACATGCAAAAAAATGAAGCTGGATCACTTTCTTACACCATACACAAAAATCAGTTCAGAATAGATTAAAGACCTAAATATGAGACCTGAAACCATAAAAATCTTAGAAGAGAACATAGGGAGTAATTTCTCTGACATTGGCCATATCAACTTTTTTCTAGGTATGTCTTCTGAGGCAAGGGAAACAAAAGCATAAATGAACTATTGGGACTACATCAAAATAAAAATCTGCACAGTGAAGGAAATAATCAACAAAACTAAAAGGCAACTTATGGAATGGGAGAAGATATTTGCAAATGACATATCCAACAAAGCGTTAGTATTCAAAATATATAAAGAAGTTATACAACTTAATACCCAAAAAACAGATAATCCAATTTAAAAATAGGCAGAAGACATGAACAGACATTTCTCCAATGAAGACATACAGATGGCCAACAGACACATGAAAGGATGCTCATCGTGACTTAGCATCAGGGAAATACAAATCAAAACTACAATGAGCTATCACCTCACACCTGTCAGAATGGCTAAAATCAACACAAGAAACAACAGATGTTGGCAAGGATGTGGAGAAAAAGGAACCCTCTTATAATGATGGTGGGGATGCAAACAGTGCAGCCACTGTGGGTGACTCAAAAAATATAGAGGTTCCTCAGAAACTTAAAAATAGAACTACCCTAAGATCCAGCAATCACACTACTGGGTATTTACTCAAGGAATATAAAAACACTAATTCAAAGGGACACATGCATCCCCATGTTTATAGCATTATTTACAAGAGCCAATATATGGAAGCAGCCCATGCCCATCGATTGACGAATGGATAAAAATGTGGTATATATATATACAATGGAATATTATTCAGCCATAAAAAAGAATGAAATCTTGCCATTTGCAATGACATGGATGGATCTAGACAGTATAATGCTAAGTCAGAGCAAGATAAATACCATATGATTTCACATGTGCAATTTAAGAAACAAATGAGTAAAGGGGAAAAAATGGGGGAAAGAGACAAATCAAGAAAAACTCTTAACTCTAGAGAACAAACTGATGGTTACCAGAGGGGAGGTGGGTGGGGGGTGGGTGAAATAGGTGATAGGGATTCAGGAGTGCGTGTCTCATGATAAGCACCAGGTGATTAAAATAAAAACTTAATAAAATAAAAATTGGAGTATTTATTTTTTATTGTGGAGTTGTAAGAATTCATTATATATTCTGAATACCAGACCTTTATCACATATACGATGTGCAAATATTTTCTCCCATTCTGTGGATTGTTTTCACTTATAACAACTTTATTGAGACATAAATATGCCATACAATTCACCATTAAAGTGTAAAATTTAATTATTTTTAGTATATTCAGAGTTGAACAACCATCACCCTCATTTCCTTGATAGTGTCCTTTGAAGTACAAAAGTTATTAATTTTGATGAAATCCAATTTATCAATCTTTCCTTTTCTTGCTTATGTTTTTGGTGTCATTCATATTTAAGAAACCAATACCTAACCCAAGACCATCAAGATTTACTTCAACATTTTCTTCTAAGACTTTCCTAGTTTTAGCTCTTACATTTAGGTCTATGATCCCTTTTGAGTTAAATTTTGAAATCAGAATGTGTTAGTCTTCCAGCTTTGTTCTTTTGCAAGATTGTTTTGCTTATCTGGATCTCTTACATTTTCATATGAATCTTAAGAAACTTAAAAGTAAGAAACATAGAGAAAGAAATTTCTGAATCATAGTCTAAGGTGGCTGCATCATTTTTATTCCCCACCCCCCGCCAGCAGTGAATAAGAGTTCCTTTGCTCTGCAACCTAACCAGCATTTGGTATTGTCAGTTCTTTGGATTTTAGCCATGTTAATAGGTGTGTAGTGTTATCTCATAACTTTCTAAATTTGCCTTCCCTAATAATTGTGAACATCTCTTCATATGCTTATTTGCCGTGTGTATATTTTCTTTGGTAAGGTGTCTTCTTATGTAAGTTTTGTTTTGTTTTGTTTTGTTTGTTTTTTAAGATTTTATTTACTTGGGGCACCTGGATGACTCAGTCGGTTAAGCGTCTGCCTTCGGCTCAGGTCATGATCCCAGGGTCCTGGGATCGAGCCCCGCATCGGGCTCCCTGCTCCGCAGGAAGCCTGCTTCTCCCTCTCCTTCTGCCTGCCGCTCTGCCTGCTTGTGCTCTCTATCTCTCAGTCAAATAAATAAATTTTATTTACTTATTTGACAGAGAGAGACACAGCGAGAGAAGGAACACAAGCAAGGGGAGTGAGAGAGGGAGAAGCAGGCTTCCCACTGAGCAGGAAGCCCCGCATGGGGCTCGATCTCAGGACGTTGGGATCATGACCTGAGCCAAAGGCAGACGCTTAACAACTGAGCCACCCAGGCGCCCCTTATGTAAGATTTTTGCCCATTTTTTCATTGTATTGTTTTCTTATTGTTGATTTTTAAGAGTTCATGTATATTTTGCATTCAAGTCCTCTATCAGATATGAGTTTTGCAGGTATTTTCTCCCAGTTGGGAACTTGCCTTTGCATTCACTTAATTGCCAAATATTTAAAAAAACAAAAAACAAAAAAATTCTTTGGTAAGCTTTAACAATGCACCTGCTTAAAAAACATCAAAGGGTACCCATTTAAGTTTGTTGCTTTGTAAATTACTAAAGGGACTCTCTCTGGAAAGATCTAGAGCCAAGTAAAGATGTGTATTTGGATTTCAGCCCCCATCCATCCCCTTGACTGGTGCCCTTGTGCAAACCACAAACTGTGTAATCACATTGTAACAACCCCATTGATCTTAAGTGTATCCTTAATACACTTACAGAACCTTCCATGATAGGCTCTTGCCTATTCTCTTGCCACATCTCATCCTTCTATCCTTTCTCTCTATACCCACAAAAGCCTTATCGCAACAACTTGAAAAGGCTTTGCTTCCAGCCTCAAGATTTTCATAGCCAGTGTGGCAGGCTGACTTCTAAGATGGCCCCCAGTGATCCTCACCCCTTGGTATTCATGACCCTGTATGGTCTCCTCCCATTGAGAGTAGGCTGAACCTTGTGACTTGCTTCTAAAGAACAGAATACAGCAAACTGGTGGAATGGCAGTTCCAATAGTAGGTAAACTACTAACTTCTGTCTCGCACACTTTCTCTTCCTTTCTTACTTGTTCACTCTGACGAAGCCTACTGATTTATTGTAAGCTACTGAGGCAGAGGCTCATATAGCAGGGAACAGAAGGAGACTTTGGGCCAATAGCTTCTGAGGGGCTGCAGCCTCAGTCCAATAGTCTATGAGGAATTTAATCCTGCCAACAACCACCTGAGTCATTTTGAAAGCAGATGAAACCCCAGTTGAGCCTTCAGATGACTTCAGCCCTGGTGACACATTGGTTGAAACCTTTATGAGACACAGGAGTTAGAAGATCCAAGCTAAGCTGCATGCCAATGCCTGAGCCACAGAAACTGTGCGATAATAAATGTTACTGTTTTAAGCCACTGTTTTGGGGTAATTTGTTTCACAGCAATAGATTAATACGGTTAGGAGCATTCCCCTCCTCACTTTCTACCACTCTAATCCCATGTGTCTTCAAGTCTCAGATTTATTTACTTACTTACTTACTATTTTTTAAGTAGGCTCCATGCTGGGCATGGATGCAGAGATTGAACTCACAACCCTGAGATCAAGACCTGAGCCGAAATCAAGTTGGATGCTTAACCAACGGAGCCACCCAGGCTCCGTTGGTTATTCTTTTTTAAGATTTTATTTTTTTTAAGATTTTATTTTTTAAAGTAATCACTACAACCAACATGGGGCTTGAACTCACAACCCTGAGATCAAGAGTTGCAGGCTCCACTGACTGAGCCAGCCAGGCGCCCCTCAAGTCTCAGATTTAAATGTCACTTCCTCAGGGGTGAACTCTCTTCCCCCTGCCCATCCTGCACACCCCAGCAAGTCTCTGATTCCATACTCTTGGCATTCTCTCCTTCTCTTATGCATTCATCACCACTGCAATTAGTTCATTATCATGGTATTTGCTTCCCGTCTGTTACTCCCTAAGACTTGTCAGTTCCAAGTCAGAGTTGGCTGTATTTTTTCTACACTGAATTCCTAGCACCAAACATGGTGCCCAGCACAGAGTGGGGATATACTAATTATAGAATGAAAAAATGAATAAACAAATGAAGGAACTAGTAAATGAAGTATCCCAAAGCCTCGCCATTCAGAAAGGAGGTAGAGAAAAGCCCAGTGCCCTAGTAAAGATAGTTATAAAAGTCTCTTAATTCTCGGGCTTTATTTTAAAATATCAAAAAATAAAAACAAAAACCAAAAATAAAACCATGTCAACATATTCTAGATAGAAATTTGTTATGACAGAGTACATTATAACCAAATTCTCTACATAAATTAAAAGTCCAACAAAGGTTAGCTCATAGTACATGATTTTGATAAAAACTTTGCAGGGTTTTTTTTTGTATTTTTTTTTTAAGATTGTATTTACTTATTTGAGAGAGAGACAGAGACAGAGAGAACACGAGCAGGGGGAGCGGCAGGCAGAGGGAGAAGCAGACTCCCTACAGAGCAGGGAGCCCGACATGGGACTTGACCCCAGGGCCCCAGGATCATGACCTGAGCTGTAGACAGCTGCTTAACCAACTGAGCCATCCAGGCGCCTCTCCTTAGTGATTCTTAATCATCACCTCCTGCCAAGTAACATCCAACTCACTCCATAGCTGGACATTCAGCTGTCCTTTCCAGCCTGCTCCTCGACTGCTCCCTTCGCAGGCATCATGCTCTTGCCTTTCCTCAGTCACAGGGCATATTTTTTCATCTCTGGGCCTTTGCACACATTCTTCCTCTGACTGGAAGCCCCCTTTAGTGCCAACCGATCCCCCCAAAGCCAAATTCAAGTCCGAACGCTCCTGGTCCCCCTAGAAGTGATTGCTCTTCTGCTCTGTCCTCTTAGGGGCCTTGGTTTTTACCTCTTTTATGGCCTCTAACACATTCAATATTGTCTTGTGAGCAGGTGTGTATTTTGTTTATCTTCTCTACTACCCACATCTGAGGATATGGTCTCTGTCCTGATGAACCCTTTTCCCTACATAACCCAGCACACGGCTTTGGATGGAGCAGAGGCTTAATACATGTTTGTCGTTGAATGGGTAAATGAAAGAATGAATGAAACATATATGCTAAAAGGCTTTTAAATGAATCAGATATACTTTATATCTCAATGCCAATAATAATATAGCCATAGAAAAATATTTCATTTTAAAAACATTTTAATTTCCCTTTTTATAAAATTTAGTTTTCAAAAGTCCCAAACATACTCTCTCATATAGTAAAAATGAACTTAGGAACAATTACACGGGATGTTTTTTCACTAGTCCATTGAACACTGGCTAAATGTCCTAATATATTACCCTAAATAGTCACAGAGAAGCCAAGGAAGTAAATAAATAACACAGCAAACTAGTAAATACAGGAAAATGAGTTTTTCAAAAGCTTTCTGGGATTCTTTAATTGTCTACTGTTGAACTTTTAACAAAATAATTTGAACTTAAAAAGTTTAATAATAATAAATATTAGTCCTATATAAAGTGATTAAGTCAAAGTAGTTTACTTCAAATACAGGGACTTAATTACAGAAATGGAAGGTACCCGATTATTTAGGGAATGTTGTTTGAGAGGACAGTGTTCTCATGACTAAGTTCAGTGTATCCTGGATCTTCATGTTATTTCTTTCTATCAGGGAAGAATGTCTCCCATCCGGTTTCGTGTTTTCTTCTGGTTCAAGGGGCAGAAGGGTATGGGGGTTGAACAGACATCGAGGCTCCCCCAAGATGCCAACTCTGTGAAAAGGATTATTGGTAGAGCTGAAGCAGTGAGGCCAAAGAATAAGGTGTATGGTTGTGGCTGTGCTTGCGTGTGTGTGTGTACACACCAAAGCTACACACACACACACACACACACACACACCCCTATATATATATTTTTTTTTTTCTTTTAAGTTTTCCCTGTTTCCATGAACCCCCATTGTGGTCTTAAGTGTGGGTCCAAAAACTCAGCCCCCAGTAAGATTTTGTAACTGGCCTTCCCACATTTCCCAGAGCTGGTTCTTCTAATGGAGAAACTTCAGTCTTATAAAGTTGGTTACTCCCTCCTCCAAATTAGAGCTATTTGAAGTCCAGCATAACTTTCTAGCAATGTTTTCTAGTCTAGCCAGGTGTACCAAGAACTGCTTGGGAAAGGAAACAGGTGGAGTGGAGGGGGGTGGGTAAGAAGGCGGCTTTCATCTTTGTTCAACTTTCTGGACAAGGCACGGTGTCTAAGCCCCTGCCCCTCCTGGCCCAACCTAGGACATGACCCGAGGCTCTCTTTTCTCTCTCCTTGGGCCACTTACGTTGGCATGGGCTCAGAGCCCAGACTGTCCATGTGCTCTTGCATCGGGGCTGGGAATCTGATGCCTCCTTGATGATTCTTTTTCTCAAAGACATTCTGAGCTTTATCTCTGAGAGATGGCAGCAGAGTAGACATGACTGGAGAGCGCATGTTGATGGCTTTTTTAATCGCTGGGCGTTCTGCCATCATTCTCCTGGGGGAGGGGTGACATTTAGGTTACATCATCCTGTTTTCTAGAAATGTCCCTGAGCTTTGGAAAGTCAAAAGATCATACCTAAATTGTACAAAAGTCATGCGTTTCTTTTCCCCTCCTGATTCTTCATCCTCGCGCTTCCTCCGAGGAATGTTGAACATATTGGTACGAAAGAGCCTCCCTATTTCTTCCTCAATCTCTGTGAAGTGTTGACGTCGGAAGACAATCCAAGCTACATATGTACAGAAAGTATAAAAGGACTACGACGGAAAACAGACAAGAATCATGACCCACGGCTATGACAGTAAAAACTCCCACCTGTCTATATAACACTGCTAATCAGACACAAACCCAGATGACCCCATTTCTCCACATTCCTGAAAAGCTGTGGAAAATTACACACGTACTCACCTTTGCAGGAGGAAAATGAGACCAAAAATTTAAGGTATGGCATATAGCTTGTTAGCATCCTTTTAAGAAAAGATATTCACTAAAAATAAGTGCGTGACAAATGGCTATTGGTTATTGGTATACTTCATGTTTCATACGAAAGAGAAAAGCCCCAAAGACTCACCTCAAAGAATTTCCAGTCTTTCTGTGTATCTGATATTTTCTCCCTGCAATATAACAAATCACAACTATAGGTTGAGAGGGAAGTTCAATCTTTCAGTGATCTAGGCAAGCCCCTATCTTCAAAGGCCTCTTGGCAGGATCATTACCTGTGGCCCCAAGGCTATTTAGCTACATAAATGCTGTCAAAAGGCATTGATGAGTCCCGGTATCTTTTTCTTCAACTTCTCAGGTTATCCAGATCAAAACCCCTACTAGAGTGTTTGGTCAAAAGTTAATCAATATAAATTCAGGATACACCAGCCAGCAGGAACTGTATTCTTATGAATGTTTTTGGTGATGTGAGGGTTGGGGAGGAAGAAGAGTGGAAAGGTGGTAAAGAGGTAACATGGCATGTTAACAGGTAGGGAAATAGGAAATTAAGGGGAAGTCTGCAATGGAGAAAAAGACAAAGAATAAACATCTTAAAAATCTTAGAAAGATTAAAAAAAAATCTTTAAATAAAATCTGCAATTCACTGGAGACAGCAGTGTGCTCTTCCTTCTAGATGTGGTATATACACTGAGCCTTGTCTCTTAAAGGCAGGCATCTGCTCAGGAGTCCTTGCAACACAAATTCAGTGTTAAGGATACTGTACGGCATGGGCACACTTACTGAACTTGGCCCCCCTCCCCAACACAGGCCATTCTAGTTCTGATTCCCGGCCTTAGGAGAGCAGCCATGGCCTGAGCACTTGAGAACTGATGGAGAGGGCTGTGCACCTGCAATCACTTGATCACTCAAGGGGGCCAAGGCTAGACCCAGGCACTCCAAGGCTGATCCTGGATGTGCTTCTGGTTTTGCTTGGGACTTCCTCTGAGTAACAGACTCCCAGGATTGGCCCTTGCTATCAGGCTTTCAAGAACCATCCGGAACTCCAGTGGTCTGGGGAAGATGACACAAACCCCTCAGGGACTTCATGATCTGTGTAGGCCCAAATTAGCCCTCCCTTTGGGGGGAACACGGAAGCACTGGTTCAGCTTTTACTGGGGCAGATCCCTCCCTTCCTGCAGCCTCTTCATTCATACACTGGTTTCCTCGTGTGCAAGTCTTCGACAAGGAAGTAAGGCAATCATTACAGTGCACATTTACTAAGTACGGACCCCGTGCCAAGTATGCTAAGCCCTTTACATGACCGTATTTAGTCCTCATAAGATCTCTGTGATGTAGTCAGCATCATTATTCCCACTTTACAGCTGAGGAGACTGAAGTTCAAAGACATGTAATTAGGGACAGAGTCTGTACTAAAACTTGGGCCTGTCAGACCCCACATCTGTCCCTGCAACCAGAATGCTAGGGAAACAAGCTTTTCCTTTAGATTAGTTTGCAGATGGAAAACATTAAACTACAGGCCCAGCAGAAGCTTTCAGGACAAGCCTCTGTGTCCTTCTGTGCCACGTGCAGCCTCCACCCGACCAGAGCGCTTCTGTGGCATTTGCCCTCTTCCATGGCCTCTACCAGCTGACACCAGACACCATGCAGACCTGCCAAGCTGAAGCAAAAACCAACCAAACTCGGTATTTGGAATACCAAGTCAGCCTGCCTTCTGGGAGAAGATTTAGACCAGCACTTAGGGTTATACAACTCAAACCAGAGGTTTATACAACTCAAATCAGCACCATCTTAGCGAGGTTTTGAAATGACAGGGTGCGCAGGAAACACATTTTCTCCTCTCCTCTTTTCTTTTTTTTTTTTTTAAGATTTTATTTATTTATTTGAGAGAGAGAGAGAATGAGTGGTGGGGAGGGACAAAAGGAGAGAGAGAGAGAAGCAGACACCCTGCTGAGCAGGAAGCCCATGTGGGGCTGGATCCCAGGACACGGAGACCACGACCTGACGGGAAGGCAGATGCTCAACCCACTGACCACCCAGACGCCCCTCCTCTTTTCTCTAATCTCTCTCTCTCTTCTTTTTTTTTTAGAGAGAGAGTGCATGTGCACACTCCGAAGTGGGCATGGGGAGGGGTGGGGAGAGGGAAAGAGAGAATATTAAGCAGGCTCCATGCCCAGTGCAGAACCCCTTGTGGGGCTGTCTCATGACCCTGAGATCATAACCTGAGCTGAAATCAAGAGTCGGACGCTAAACTGACTGAGCTACCCAGGCGTCCCTCTTTTTTTTTTTTAAGTTTTATTTTATTGAAGTAATCTCTACACCTAACAGGGGGCTTCAACTCATGACCCCGAGATCAAGAGTCACATGCTTTTCCACTTAAGCCAGCCAGGTGCCTCTCTTCTCTTTTTAAACGTTAGAAGAGAAGGTACCATGAACCTCTTCCCCTTCCCCTCAAGTTGCCATAAAACTGAGACTTCTTTCTCCCTTAAAGCTCAAAGCAAACTGATGGAGCCTACCCCACAGAAATCAAGTACAGAAGGCAGTGGGTTTCTTCTTACCATTCTGATTTAGCTCTGCATATGAACCTGAAATGAGTCAAGGAAATGGAGGCAGAGAATGAGCACATTGGGAACCTCCTAGTTTAAATCTGCAAATTCCTCTCTTGGGGAATTTTGGGTCATTTTTCTTCTTTTTAATTTTACTTTATAATTTTTATATTAAGTACATAATAATTATAAACTGACTATAAATTTAAAGATTCACTGAGCATCAGTAACAAATTTAAACACTCCAAATTCAAATAGACTTTATAATAGCAAAATCCAATGGAAATATAATGTGAGCCACAAGTGTAATTTTAAAATTTCTGGTGGCGGGCGCCTGGGTGGCTCAGATGGTTAAGCGTCTGCCTTCGGCTCAGGTCATGATCCCAGGGTCCTGGGATCGAGTCCCGCATCGGGCTCCTGACTCAGCGGGGAGTCTGCTTCTTCCTCTCCCTCTGCCTCTCCCACTGCTCATGCTCTCTCTCTCTCTGTATCTCTGTGTCTCAAATGAATAAATAAAATCTTTAAAAAAAAAATAAAATAAAAAATAAATAAATAAATAAAATTTCTGGTGGCCACAGTAAAAAGAAACAGGTGAAATTAATTTTAATAATATTGTATCCAAACCCTGAAATATTATCATTTTAATATGCAATCAACATTCTAGAATGATTAATGAGATATTTTGTTCATTTTTAAACTTGTTTGTATAGTGTATATTTTACATCTATAGCACATTTAAATATGGACCAGCTGCATTCCAAGTGCTCAGTAGCCACATGTAGCAAGTGGCGACCATGCTAGTCAGCGAAAATGCTGCACATTTCACCTGTGAGGGCAAACTCCAAAGAAAAGGGGGGAAAGCCAGCCTGGTGGCAAACCCAGAGATTTTCAGTGACCTATTATGATGCTTTCTTTTTTTTTTTTTTTTTTTAGATTTTATTTATTTTTGACAGAGAGAGTGTACAAGCAGGGGAAGCAGCAGGCAGAGGGAGAGGGAGAAGCAGGCTTCCCGCAGAGCAGGGAGTCCGATGCGGAGCTTGATTCCAGGACCCCGGGATCACGACCTGAGCTGAAGGCAGACGCTTAACTGTCTGAGCCACCCAGGTGGCCCTGTTATGATGCTTTCTTATTCCTTCTTGCTACATTAGACTCTTACCTCTAAACCAAAATGAGGAAAGTATATCATATTTTTAGTCATTCCTGGAAAAAAAAAAAAGCCAGGCCCAAGGGGTCCTGAGGCCCTAGAGAAAAAAAGTTTGCTCCCACTTACCCCATGCTGCTTTGGATGGAAATCAGGTTTAAATGAAGGTCAAGGCCCACTCTGCACAAAGGAACAGAGTATCAAAGGAATGTGTTTGGGGGAGGGGAAACAGGCCTTACTGACCATGACTAGAAGGGTGGGGATGGGGAATGGGGCTTAAGGATGATTTATAAAACTGAGCTTCAAAGAGACCCCTTTCTCTGTATGCTCATCCCTATGCCAGCCTCTCTGGTCACCCATCAGGCGACAGCTTGCACTGAGAGCAAAGGAGGAGGGTAGAAATCCTAGGATAGAGGCAGGGGTGGAGCCTGAATTGGCCATAAGCGAGGAACAGATCTAGTTCTATAGCATGTGCCATGAAGAGGTTTTCTTATCTACCCTGGAAAACACAGAGATCTTTTACTGAACACGTTCATCAAAATTGTGCCAAAGCTTTTGCGATATCAGGATTTTACAGATGTATTTAGAATAGAAAAGCATGTCCTCCTACTTTTCGAGAAACATGAAAGCACTAAATTAACAGCCCCCAAATTGCTGGTTCTTCTGAAATCTCTAATTTAACTCCAGAGACGAATAGCGTAAGATAGTCCTAGTCCAATATTAAGTGTGTATATATGAGAAAAGTCAGAAAATACACGAGAATGTTCTCATGGGAATATTAGCTTATTCACATTGGAAGTGACAGAACGATATATTAAAATCAGGTAATCACTCCTAACTGGCAAAAAAACTGTCCTCACCTTCTAGATAAAAATAGCCAAAAGAACAATATAAACTCCATTCTAGGACATAATCAACGCCCATGGCCAATTAACAACTTTTATTGGCAAAAAACATGCTGTAATCTGTTTTCTTTGATATCCTTTGTTCGGTTCTATGACCCGTATGGAATTTGTTATGTGAGTGGTGGGTGGTGAGCTCTAAACTGATTCTTTGTTCCAAACTGCTATCCAATAGGCAGAGAAAAGCAGGTGATGCTGCATGTAATGACAAAAAGACCAGCACCTCCTGGAGATGAGCCAGTACTAAGCTGAGGCAATCCTCATCTTTCAAACACAGTGAGTTCTTTAAAAGTTTGTATAAAAATTACATTGTAATAAAAATGTACTGTTAAAAGTATAATAATGTGAGTGTAGAGAGAACTATCCAGAGAACTAAAAGATATAATAAAATCTCTAATTATGATATAATTATTCATAGTTTGGGTTTTTTAAATCTCAAAATTAGTCTGCACCGCACATGTGCTTTTATTTTTAATGTTTTTAAAGATTTATTTATTTGAGAGAGGGAGAGAGAGACTGCGCAGGCATGAGTGGAAGGGAGGCACAGAGGGAGAGGGAGAGAATCTCAAGCAGACTCCCCGCTGAGCCTGAGGCACTAAATCCCACAAACCCTGAGATCATGACCTGAGCCAAAATCAAGAGTCCGAAGCTTAACCAGTGGGGCCACATGCCAGGCGCCCCTGTACATGTGCTTTTAAAGATTAACCATTAAGGAGCGCCTGGCTGGCTCAGTCAGTAGAGCATGCAACTCTTGGTCTCAGGGTTGTGAGTTCCAGCCCCACGCTGGGTGTAGAGATTACTTAAAAATAAAAATCTTTAAAAATTAAACATTGGGGCGCCTGAGTGGCTCAGTCGTTAAGCATCTGCCTTCGGCTCAGGTCATGGTCCCAGGGTCCTGGGATCAAGCCCCACATCGGGCTCCCTGCTCAGCGAGGAGCCTGCTTCTCCCTCTCCCACTCCCCCTGCTTGTGTTCCCTCTCTCGCTGTGTCTCTCTCTGTCAATAAATAAATAAAATCTTAAAAAAAAAATTATACATTAAATATTGCCAATATAATTATTTTTTAAGAGTAGGTATTTTTCTGTTTTGTGTTTTTTGTTTTTCTTAGAGTAGGTTTTTTTTTAATAAAGATTTTATTTAGGGGCGCCTGGGTGGCTCAGTCGTTGGGCGTCTGCCTTCGGCTCAGGTCATGATCCCAGGTTCCTGGGATCGAGCCCCGCATCGGGCTCCCTCCTCCGCGGGAAGCCTGCTTCTCCCTCTCCCACTCCCCCTGCTTGTGTTCCCTCTCTTTCTGTGTCTCTCTCTGTCAAATAAATAAAAAAAAAAAAGATTTTATTTATTTATTTGAGAGAGAGAGACAGTGTGAGAGAGAGAGAGCATGAGCAGTGGGGAGGGGAAAATGGAGAGGGAGAAGCAGGCTCCCCATTGAGGGGGGAACTCAAAACCGGACTCGATCCCAGGACCCCAGGATCATGACCCGACAGAGCCACCCAGGGGCCCTAGAGTAGGTTTTTTTTTTAACCTTGTTGTGGACCGAATGTTTGTGTCCCCCTAGTCCCATCCCAAATTCATATGTTGAAGCCTTAACAACCACTATAATGATAAAACATTTGCAGGTGGGGGTAATTAGGTTCAGATGAGGTCATGAGTGTGGAGCCCCCATGATGGGATTAGGGTCCTTTTAAGAACAGAAAGAGAGAGACTAGGACTTTCTCTTTCCATCATGGAGGGACCCAGTGAGAAGGCAACTGTCTGCAAGCCAGGAAGAGGGCCCTCACCAAAACTCACAATGCCGGCCTCCTGATCTTAGACTTCTAGGCTTCAGAACTATGAGAAAATAAATTCTGCTGTTTAAGCCATTCAGTCTGTGGTAGTTTGTTATGGCAGCGCAAGGTGACTAATACAAACCTCAAATTCTAGCTTTCTCAATTTGAAGTGACGCTTAGAAGACAGAAGAAATTAGAGTAATGTTGAGAAAAAGTAATTTTTTTAAGGGGGGGGCAAGGGCAGAGAGAGAGGGAGAGAGAATCCCAAGCAGGCTCCATGCCCAGCATGGAGCCCGACTTGGGGCTCAATCTCATGACCCTGAGATCATGACCTGAGCCGAAATCAAGGTCAGGACACTTAAATGACTGAGCCACCGAGGCACCCCTGAGAAAAAGTAATTTTAAAGTGACTGAATAGGAAACTGTGAAGCTGATGATGAACTTATATGACTACTGAATAGCATCAGAAACAAGGTAGAAGTGTTCAAATAAAGATTTTTAACACTTTCATAATGTGTAAAAACATAAACATCAAAGGAAAGCAACAAACTAGAAAAACAAATGGCCAAGCCTTGCTATATGAAACATAAATTATACAAATACCCACTTTCTGGTTGATAAATGGTTAAAACTAGATGAGGCAGTAATTAATTTTAATAATTAATATTATTATAACAGGCAATAAATTATTTTATACAGAAAAAGAGCACAGACCCCCACAGTCATGAAAGATATTGAAAGTCAAATGAAATAGCTTTAAGGTTTTTTTTTTTTTTTTTTTTTACAACTTTAAGCTATCAAAATATTTAACTAATAGAGCTAGGTACGCTTATTGCTGATGGTGATACAAAATGTTCTAGCCTCTCTGGAGAACAATCTGGCAATATGTAACAAGAGCTAGGGAACTACTGATGCCTTCTAGGTAAATACATTCTGGGTAATTAGCCATAAGTAAATAGCTCAAATAGGCAAAAGTAATTTCAATAATGATATCTAACGCAGAAATAGCATAAAGCGGAAAAACTGAAATCACATAAGCGTGCACAGAAGGAATGGTGAGGCAAACTGGTGTATCACATAGTAGAATAACTATAGTTGCTATTCAAAGTGGTAGGTGAGATTCTGTAAGCAGAATAACAGAATAAGGTACACAGAAAATGTAGAACATAAACAGAGCATATGGAAATATCTGTATTTTGAAAATGTGGGGAATGTGGAGAGAAACCATGAATTCTGTTCTTTTTCTATGAAGTTAAAAATAAGAGCTCTGGCCACAGCTTTGGTGTGGCTCTTGAGCCTGTTGTAAAACCACTCTGAGAAGGAGATTGGCGGGGGGGGGGGGGGGGGGGGGTGCGCGATTTAAGGATCAGAGCTTTCCCTCAATGTCTCCAAACCCTCCTGTGATACGACACATTATTTTTTTTTTAAAAGATTTTAAAGTAATCTCTACACCCAATGTGGGGCTCAAACTCACAACCCAGAGATCAAGAGGTGCATGCTGTACTGACTGAGCCAGCCAGGTGCCCCACGAGACACTTAAAACTTAATTACAGTAATATATAAACTATCATTCTAGGGCAAAGATGATCTCCACACAAACGTCATCTCATCACCCCCACCTTACTAGCTTGTACCCACAGCTCTTGCTGCACAACGAGCAGCAGAAGGGCAGGGGACACACCCAACGCCCCCTTTGACACTGGCCCATCACCAGGCCTCCTGCCCTAGGCAGCCGTGGGGCCCTGGCCCTGGAAGCAGGAAGCCTTCCAGGTTGAGAGCAAGATTCCACTGAGCCAGTATATCCTGAGGGGAAAGTCTTTTAAACTTAAGCAGTGTAGATTCTGGGATTCTTCCCATACTCGACTTTCTCAAACAAGACACCACATGTGTTTGGGGCAGAGTCTCACCTGAGCCCAATTATTCTCTACAACCAAAATGGAAACTTTCACAAGGGCACCAAAAGTCAAATTTAAGGGTCTTCTGGATATGAATACATAAACAAGTGAAGATCTCATGAAACTGTGACATGTGCACTTACTTTCCGCAGCACATGTGATGCTTATCAGGCATGGCCAAGCCCAGGACGAGGATGCAGTACTTCTGGGCCAAGTATTTCTGCGCCGCTTCTAACTTACTTATAACTAATTCCATCTCTTTCTTCTCTACAAGGCCCCTGAAAAGAAAATGATCATTTGGGTTCATTTGGGCAAATGCCAATACTAATTAGCAAAAAGTCAGAAGTGTAAACTATTTTGAAAGAAATACAAGTGAGTCAACACATCTCACTTATCTTTCTTTTATTCAATTTGAGCTATGGCAAAGGGAGGGCCTCCAAGCCCTTTGATAGTTATCATTGTAATCAGCATCTTGAGTTTATGGTGAATTTTCACTTTTTTATAGATTCTTTGTAGTATGTGTCCTTAATTTTACATATAGGCTGTCCTAATTTATATAGGACAGCTCAACTGACAAATTACCTACACTGGTTTCTGAGGCAGCTAGCAGCCCATTTCCCTGCTGTTTTATTAAAAGAGCTACGGAGACTCTCTCCCTTCAGCTTCCCCTGGGTTCCTGATGTTACTACTAAGTTTGAAGGCTCAATGTTCGACCTCCTCAATGCTTCCCTACTCCCAGTTCTGTGTTTGCTGAGGAAGCATGTGTGGACCACTCCTCTGGGAACTTTGGCATCAATTATAATAACCTTGCTTCCGGGCGAAAACACTGCCCCAGTTCCAAATGAATTGCAAATGAACTTTCCAAAAGACAACCTGTTCATAGGTTACAGCGTGTCTGGAGCCAAATTTTAGAGTTTTTGCAGTACAATATAGTAGGAAACAATATTGCTAACAATACATTCCAGTGACTGCTATTGAAAAGTGAAGTGTCATTGGCTTTTTATCTGCCTTTTAATTTTCAGAAAGATTTAAACCCCATGAAATGCACTTTAAACAACAGGGACAAACTACTGCCCCTTCTGATGTTAACCACTAGACTGACCACACGAGGATATGCTGTGGAGGAAGGGGCTTAAGGATAATAGAGATATTTCAAAGCACAAAATGTTACCACATGCAGTGAGAAGGCTTGTGAGTCACTGG
This sequence comes from Halichoerus grypus, assembly GCF_964656455.1. NCBI lineage: Eukaryota > Metazoa > Chordata > Mammalia > Carnivora > Phocidae > Halichoerus > Halichoerus grypus. Next base: position 116,669,725 of record NC_135719.1, on the reverse strand, counting down.
AATAAAATAAGTTTCTGGAATAGATAAAGTGAGTTCCAACTTTAAAAGCCCAAATTTCATATAACCCAAATATCTGCATCCATCTGCACCCCAAACCCCATCACTATGCCTGTCTCCCTGTTTCCTTCAGCAACCTCCACCCTCTCTTATTCCTCACCCCTGTGTTGCCAGAGCTGCCAGTAGTCAATACGTCTCTTTTGCTGTTGAAAACAAAACAAGGAAAAAATGCCTTGAAACTTTTAGGCCACTGGCTCCTAAGTTTAAATATATGTTAAGAATTGCCTGGGATACTCCCTAAAAGTGCAGATTCCTAGTGCCACCCCCTCTCCAAGATCTTGATTCAGTAGGTCTGCGTAGAGCCTGGCATTTAAAACAAGTATAATCCTTTGGGGAAAACTTGATAATAATTTCAAGTGCCATACAACTGACCATAAACTTGGGTCCAATAATCTCTCCTGGAAATTTATCCTTCTTAAAATAAATTATCCAAAATTAAGGGGGAAATCTAATGCATGAAGATATTCAATAATATTCAGTTATTACCTACTTGTCTATCAGGAAAACTGGCAACTCCCAAAAATATATAAAATGGAGGGGAAAAAGGAGTAGTAATGCAGGCTGTAGTAATACAGCCAAATACTGTTTAAGGACTTGACATTTATTAACTTAACATTTGAGTCCCTATAGGATTTATTCCAGCACCAAAGTCCACACCCTTGAGCACAGTACGTACTATACGGCCTCTTAATAGGTAAGTCAGTTAGTCCATTAACACACATTAGCTTGACGGAAAGTTACGCCACCATTAAAAATTATAATTATGAAGATGTAATAACTTGAAAAATACTTATGATGTTTTAAAAACTGCATAATTTTGCCTTTGTACAGAAGCTACAAATCCTAATTACAAATGGATAAACTCCGTATAAGAGGGCTCAGCTGACTGGGACCAGGTGGCGAGCACGCTGCACAGAGGCTGAGAGGCTGGGGAGTGAGATGGATCTGGGCTCCCATCTCAGCTCACCACTAACTAGGCAAGTCTTCTCTGGTCAGCGCCTTAACCTCTCTGAGCCTTAGCTGCTGCTTCTGTAAAATCGGGATAAGGCTTCTTCTTCCGGAATTAGGGCTTTTAATCATCTAAAACCACCACCGTGTACCTCTGTACCCCTTCCAGCTCTCCTCTCACAAGTTGTAGGCTTTCCTCCCAAGCGGCAACCTCTGCATTAAGATAATATGGATTATCTCATCTAATCTGGATGATAACTCTGTAAAGTAGATACTACTATTATCCCTGTTCTATCTCACTAGTTTGACTGAAATCAATTTTTTTCTTAAAGTTATTTAAGTCCAGATATCTCAATATAACCTATATTTATTTCTATTAATAAGTACACTAATTGACCACTGGAACCCTGAAAGTGAAACGTTAGTCTTATTATTTTAGAATCACACCAGAGGGGAGGCCTGGGTGGCTCAGCCATTAAGCGTCTGCCTTCGGCTCAGGTCATAATCCCAAGGTCCTGGGATCGAGTCCTACATTGGGCTCCTTGCTCAGCAGGAGGCCTGCTTCTCCCTCTCCCACTCCCCCTGCTTGTATTCCCTCTCTCGCTGTCTCTCTCTCTGTCAAATAAATAAATAAAATCTTAAAAAAAAAAAATCACACCATAGAACCAATCATTTTAAGACTTGGATTTTTCTGTCATTCCGTAACTGATTTCCTTCTAAGAAAGTCTACCTTATACCACTGTGCTCTAATAAGTGTTAGTGTATTTCAAAAACAACTAAGAAACCTTTTTTTCTGTTATCTATTCCTCTAAATTAAGAAATGAAACAAATGTCTCTGCTAGATTAGCAGTAACCCTCAGAATTAGAAAACACCACATAAAATACAAGCTCGTGTCCTGCCACCAAAGTCTAATCAGTTCTTTCTGGGGGGATGATTAGACTCCCCAAACCTTCGGAGCCTCCAGCTGGCTGAGCCCTCGTGCTTGCCAGCAGAGGCACTTCAGGATCTCGGGCTGCCCTGCCGTGAACGCAGCGCCGACATACACGGATGCGGTATACTGTGATGGCTTCACTGGAGTAGCAACGTCTGAGCTGTTTATCCAGTTCTTTACGAAACTGCTGTCCAGATACGTTTATCTATCCATGAAATGTTTTTCAAACTGCCTGGTCGTACACAAGGATTCTGCATTTTAAAAACATTCCAAAGGAACAAATTGATGACTCTGACAGCATTTCTAACAGCTGAATCATTGGATCGGTTCCACACGTACCGGGGAGGGCAGCCTGGGCACTTGGAAAGTTCCATGGCTTGCCAAAGGTCACCAAGCCTGAGAGGCATTGTTCTGCTCTGGACTCTGAGTTCCCAGATGCTTGCCCTGTACAGCTCTGGGCCACCTCTGCCTAAAGCAGTTAAATTCTTCCTATGTAGCCTAAGAAATCTTATTTTCTTCTGTGATACGGAATATCATTTTGGTCATATCTATTAATTTTTTTAATTCTTCGTTTTTTTCATTAGATGCTTACAAAAGCCCTAGCAAGAATTCCATAAGCATAAAAAGCACAGAACCAATATCTGTATCTGCACTGTCCAATACGGTAACCCTGAAGCCACAGGGGGCTACTGAGTGGTTAGTATGAATTGAGGTATATTGTTAAGTTAATATAGATATCAGATTTCAAAGACTTACTACAAAAAAAAAAGTAAAGTGTGTCATCAATAACTTTCTAATACTGACTACATGTTGCAATAACATTTTTGAGTCATTGCATTAAATAAAACACATTATTAAAATTAATTTCACCTTTCTTTTACATTTTTTTAAATATAGCTACTGAAAAATTTTAAGTTACATATGTGGCTCTCATTATATTTCTATTGGGCAGTGCTGGTCTATATTATCTGGAATATTTTGTTGCTAGAAAAACCATTTGAATTATTCAGTGAGCTTTAAAAACTGATGAACTCCTCCATGTAAAATGTTTGTTTTCGTATACTCCAAAAATTTTAAAATTTCCATCATCTCTTTACCTTAGTTTTCATACTGGCAATAATAAAACTTTAAAGTGCACTACAAAATCCTACTTACACCATATAGCTTTGGGGTTTCTTTTCCAGTGAGTTTTTTTCCAAGTAATGAGATAAATAGTACAACAATGCCATGAGGAAATTGTCAAGATTTTTATTCCTAAGGGAAGAATTTAAAAAAAAAAAAAAATAGAAGAAAGAAATGAATGCTAACATATTTATTTTTTCTTCAAATTTTTATTTAAATTCTAATTAGTTAACATATAGTATAAACATATGTCAAACATAAAACTTTTTATAAGAATATGGGCACACAACATAAAAATAAGTAGAAATACACGTTATCATGCCTATCACACAACTAATTTACCATTTAAAATTCTATCTACTATACTATTGAAGATGTAAGAAATCTGATTTTTGTAACCAAACTTTTTAGGGGGGTCACATACTAAATTATAGTTTTGTTTATCAATTAGTTTTAATTTTTAAGAAGTTCTCATTATACAAATAATATTTTCCATTGTTTAAAAAAATGTACACAAATGTGTAAAGTAAAAAGTCCTCTCACTTCTTTGCTACCATCCTACTTCCAAGCGACAGCCACTGCTAAGAGTGGAATGAATCCTCCCTAAACTTTTCAAAGCATAGACAATTACATATAAGGTCCTCCCCCACCAGCGCACATACATATGCATGAATATATGCCTTAAAATTTTCTTTGGTAACAAAGAAGATAATGCTATATATATACAAGTCTTTGCAACTTGCTTTTTTCACTTAACTGCTTAGCATGGACCTCTTTGCATGATACTATGTATCAATTTTCCTCATTCTTTTAAAAGCTGGATAAAGTTTTCTATAGCTCGTATTTTACTTAACTAGTCCTCTATTGATGGATATGTAGTTCTTTTAAAAATACTGTTGACATTGCTGCAGTAATTATCCTTGTGGCCACGTCTCTGAGTAACTTCCTAGGAGTGAAATTGCTAGGGCATGGTGTACAGCATATTAAAGCTTCACAGTTTTGCTCTAGGAAAAGGTTGCATTGATTCACAATCCCATCTCATTTCTTTTAAAACTAGAAGCCTTTGTCTTCTTTCTAAGTATTCTTACAAGATTTTTGCTGCTTCCTTTCTAGCAAATGCAAATTCTTACTGGCATTCTTTCTTCAACTACACCTTGACAACCGGATGAAGATGAGCATTGCAGATTTTTTTTTCACAACGTTAGTAACTACCTGTCCTGGGCTGGGTTCTCTCAGAAACAGACTCTGAGACAAAGATGTGAGAGTCAGTAGTTTACTTAGGAAGTGCTCACAGGAAACGTGAGTAGCGGGTTGGGGAAGCAAGACAGGAAAGGGAAGGAAGCCCACACAGCGGGTGTTAACAAGTTCATTATCCCTGTGGATAAATGCAGTTCAGTCCTGTGGGGGGCTCTGGGAGACAGTGCAGAAAACTTCTCAGAGTTATCCTGACAGAAGGAAGCTGGGATATCTTTGTACCAACTCTTCATCTAGCACAACTCTGGCTGAAGGCTGCTTCTGGGACACTGACAGTGCTCCCAGCTTGCCCTGTGGTCAGGCTGAGTGTGTTCCTGCTGTGGAATAAAGCTTCAGGTGCTTGCCACAAGCAGCCTTCGCTGAATGCTGAGGGAATGTGGGAGGGCTGCCAATCTTGGGTACCCAGTTCTCATTGAATACCGACCCTCAGCCAGACCGAGACACAATTACTTCCGATTCTGTATCTGAGGAAACAGGCTTAGAAAGGTCAAGAAGCTCACCCAGAGTCATACACCTAGTACTTGCGGGGGCTCCAAACATGTAGAAAACTGATCTTCAGTAAGTGAGTCTACCCTCTAACCATTATATAAATATAATGTAGTCTTTATGGGACTTTGACAACGTGCTCTCCATACTCCTTGCCATGGGACTTTCTTTTCGGCTCCTGTGACTTCTGGCTTCCTGTCTTTGGTCTCAGTCTTGGGGACTGAGTCCTGAGGGGATGGCTTGCATAAAGCCAGTCCCATGTCCTTTCTCCAAAAACCAGATTTGTCATCATTTATCAGTTAAAATTGCTTCAAATTAAGGCTAAAAGGTCTAAAATGTCTCATGAGCATTACATACCTCATAAATGTTGTAAAAGAACAGATCCGCTGCATCTCAGTATCTTGTAGCAAAAACAAAGCAACAACTGAAAGGAGAGAAGATGGACAATTGAGAGAGGGACAAAGGGCTGTGTCAGAGATTCACTCCAGATAGGATATGTGAAGATGACGAAACAGTTACTCACATTTAGCATCATGTAGTGTCACGTTGCCCTGCTGACCTCGTTTCTCTAAGGCTTTAGGTGACTTATCGTCTCTTGAAGCAAACTTTTTATCTGTCAACCTATTTTAGAATAGAACAGTCTCTAGTGGTGGTTTGAAAGGTTTCAGTTGTATTTAATTGATCCTGAGGTACATGAGACTTTTACTATAAAGTAAGGAGAGCATGAGTGTCAAAACCCAAAAAAGGGTTTTGTTTAATGGAGGAGAATTCTGGAATGCATTTTATTAAACATTATATTTACCAGGCTAGGGGTAGGAGAAAAGCCTGATATAAAATGTAAATACCAATTCCATCCAAAACAGATCATTTAAATCACCAATTAATCATCTATTTAGATAATCCATTCATGGTGTAGCTACCATTTTCAGATTTTTTAAAAAAGTATAAAACGTTGAAAATTTGCTATGAGCCAAATTATCACAGGGATACATCTGCAGGGACTATTGTAACACCTCCCATAATTGAGAAACAGTGCATGTTCTTTCCTTAAAAGGTATCTGCGTATCAACCTCAGATAATGGGAATGATATTTTCTAGAATTTGTGGGGGCGCCTGGGTGGCTCAGTTGTTAAGCGTCTGCCTTCGGCTCAGGTCATGATCGCAGGGTCCTGGGATCGAGCCCCACATCGGGCTCCCTGCTCAGTGGGAAGCCTGCTTCTCCCTCTCCCACTCCCCCTGCTTGTGTTCCCTCTCTCGCTGTGTCTCTCTCTGTCAAATAAATAAATAAAATCTTTAAAATAAATAAATAAATAAATAAATAAAATAAGATAAAAAAAAAAAAGAATTTGTGACAACTTGAGCCGTTCTGCTGAGAGCGGTCAGCAGCACTGCCACAGCTGGGAAGCGAAGGTACCTGTCTGAAGCGGGACCGTCAGTTTCAGCAAAGTGTATTGCTTTGCCTTTCTTTCCTTTCTCCTTCAGTTCTATTGCAGGTGTAAAACTGTAATAGAAAGGAGAAAATTAGGACCCTAACCTTTCCCCGGGGGGCGGGGGGGGGGGGGAAGACTGATCCTATCAAGACAGTAGCTCATGGCATCTTAGGACTTGGAGATGTTATGAGTGGTGCCTGAGGGGAATCTGAGGTACCGCGGTGCTCGAGTCACATTATTTACATATGGACATATGGAACAACCATCTAGAAAGAGATGAACGTTTCAGGCTTTATGTTCAGCCTCTGCGTATCCGCGGTCTCCAGAACACCACCATACACAAAACATTTCCATCTGAAAATGTCATAGTAGCTTCACAAGAAACAGAAAGCTCATGAGAAGTCTGGAGAGATGTTTTTATTTACTGAGCACTTGTTACGCACCAAGTGCTTTTAGGCACAATCTTGTTCAATCACAGTGCCTCTATGAGGAAAATATTACTAGTATGGCCATTTTTACACACGGAAAAACCCAAGCTTAGAAAGAGATAAGTAATGTCACCAAGATCACTGAGCCCGTGTCGGAGCCAGGATTGGGGTCCAGGATCTCTCAACGCAGAGCCATGCGCGTACCCACCAGGCAGTCCTGCCTCCTGAGCTGCCATCTTAGTTGTTGCTGCGCTGGACTCTTGACTATCTCACGGAAGGTTTCAGGACCCTTTCTTTAACTCAGGGTTTCTTAAATTCTAAGGTCATACAAACATTTACTAAGCAGTAATGGGGCTAAGAAGGGACCATGACTAAGCAACAAACACACAGATACTGAGGCCATACTCTGTCACACATTGCTCTGACAGGAAAAGAAAATGGTGTCTGTTCGAGTCCACGCACAACCTCTTGGGAATATCAGCAAATGCTTAACAGAAAAGCCAAGAAAAACATTTTGAAGACCAGCAGAATGTGGTTCCTGCCTTTACAGAGAGTACATTTTTTGGGAAAATTGGGATGTCTACCAAATACATTGGTTTCGAAACCCACCGTGGATTATGATTTTCGTTTTTTCTGTCTGAAACAATGCCACAGTGGTAACACGACCCAGAAGCTTAATTTCTGCCCACAGTTTGATGTCTCTCTGCTAAGCTTAAGTGCAGGTGTAGTAATAAAAGCACATTCCCCCAGACTTTACTCATTTTCTAAAGACGGATATCAATCATGTCTACTCTCTTCATCTCCTTGCCAACACAATAGTTTTGTGTATTTTAACAGGTCTTTTTTTTGACACAACAGTTTTGAAACAACTTCCTTTGAAAATTTTCTTTGATTGATGTTACCCACAAAGTAATCATTTTAGAGAAATACTTTCCCATGGGAATAATAAAGTTAATCAGTTTGGTTCTTTTTTCCTCCAGTTTTTGCCAACCTCCTAGCAGTGTTCAGGTTGTAGAATAAGTTAGCTCCTAAAAGCATGTACATCATGTCACCGCAAGGAAATGATCCTTTGCATTTTTCAACTCTTTTTTTTTTTAAGGTCATTGGCACCACGTTGGTCAGTGGATGATTTCTAAGCTTTTCATTCTTTCTGATGCCTCCAAGGATTGGGTATTTAGTGGGGAGAGTATGCTGAAATACTGAGGGGGTGGGTATGCTGAAATACTGAGGGGGTGGGTGGGAAAAAAAAAGAAATGGAAGAATACCAAATGTGATGACGGCTACTGCCAAAGAGAGACGGGGGATCAGATGGGGCAGAGAGGTGAAATGGTGATAAAGAGGTCTATCTTCCAATCTGTGTACTTCCATTTTGAGGTGTTTCTTTTTAAGAATAAGAATATATTGATTTATTTCCTGCATTACTAAGAAAAAGTTGATAGAGACACATAGAAAGAAAACACTATATGGTTGATACGTTATATTGACAGACCATTTGGACAGCCTTCAACAAAATAATCCAATCTCCCAAACATCCAGACTTTTTTTTTTAAGTAGGCTCTACGCCCAGCATGGAGCCCAACGCAGGGCTCAAACTCACGACCCTTAGACCAAGACCCGAGCTGAGATCAAGAGTCAGATGCTTAACCGACGAAGCCCTCCAGGGGCCCCCCAGACATTTTCTAATGGCTCTCTGAAGCCATTTCTCCTTGCTAGATGCCTTGTGCAGATTCCTTCATATAACCATCCTAAAAAAGAACACAAAATTGTTTTCCCATTTCTCCTCGGATCATCACACTGTTTTGGCCACTTACGAGCCACTGGCTGTTAACTTTCCTACCCCAGGCTAAGGAAGTCACAGGTCACCAGCTCTCCCAGGATTTCTTTTCTCTTTCTCTAGAAGACAAGAGAAGATAGATACACCCAATCTCAGTGACTGCCAAATGAAATTGCTGTCTCCTACCCTCTTCTCAGTCCTATCCCTATCATTCAAAGTGTCTTGCCCTATTTGCCTGAGTTGAGATGAGAGAGCCTTAAAATAAGACACTAAGTGCCTGTCCTTAGCCAACAGTCTGACATTTACTGCTAAGCTTCTAGTCCTTATTCTCTGACCTTCAGACATGCCTTCTCTACTTCCCGCTATTCTGAGTGGCTGTTCCCTTGAGTCAAGTCATTCTCTAGCTTGCCTGGTGAGAAGGCTTTCTCCCTGTGAGTGCCCTGCTGTAGCTCTACAGGCGGACTATGCTCACAGTGCATTTGAAATCACTACAAAGCATCACTAGTAATAACTGAAAGCTATTTCAGTAATAACTGAAAGCTAGAATCGTACCTCTGATTGGCTCCCAAACCGCAGTCTGAGCTAGTGCTGTGCCCTCCTGCAGTCTCCGCCATTTCCCCCTCCATCTGGCAACCCCTTTAGAATCTGGGCCTTTCTCAGACCACATTTTGTTACATTCCCAGTATTACAACATAATCATGTCGTTTCCCTTTGCCCTGAAATAAATGAGGAAAAGAATCATATTTTCCCCTAGAACCCATCCCTAAAATGCAGAGGGCTGGACCACTCTTGGCTTTCACACAAGTTAGAGCTCCTCAGTGGTTATGAGAGTCTTCTCTCAGGCCCCGAGGAAAGACAAGAGGAGTTGGGGCTCCTGGAGGTTGAGTTTCCTCAGCTGTATATCCTCAGGGGAGTCAATGACCTTGGCAAAGACTCAGGGGGGCTGCTGACTCTCTCCCAGCTGTGAGGAGGGGCTCTTGAAACAAGAAAGAGTAGGACAGCTGACACTGTGTTAGAGGGAAGCCTGCCTCATGGGCCAACCCAGAGGTGGCCTGTGAAGAAAGGTATTCCCTCTTTAACAAATAAGAAATGGGCATGCATGCTGGTGAATTATGCAACACCCTCATTTATGCCTCACAAAGCATTATTATTCCATTTTATAGATGAGGGAACTGATCATCAGCGAAGCTAAGTAACTTGACAAATATAACCACCTAGTCAGTGAGAGACGTAGGATTTGAACCCTAGGTCTTTGAACTTTCAGGCCCCCCTTCAAAGTCTCTTCCTTAACTGCCTATTAAGAAATAATGACCGGGGGGCCTGGGTGGCTCAGTTGTTAAGAGTCTGCCTTCGGCGCAGGTCCTGCTCCCAGGGTCCTGGGATAGAGGGCATCGGGCTCCCTGCTCCGCGGGAAGCCTGCTTCTCCCTATCCCACTCCCCCTGCTTGTGTTCCCTCTCTCTGTGTGTCTCTCTCTGTCAAATAAATAAATAAAACATTAAAAAAAAAAGAAAAGAAAGAATGACCATCCTTTCCTGCCCATTAGTGTGTGTCCATTTCTTGTGTGGAGGTTATGGGTATCTTATATTCTGATACAGTTATCCCTCTCAGGGTATAATCTGCAAATATAAGGCAAGATCTGCCTGTGACATAGGGAGCTAGCTAGGTCTTCTCTGAAGGGTAAGATTTCCATTGTCACTCATTCAGGAAAGAGGTGAAGACCTGAAAGGCTGGGAAGAGGAAAGGGATCATCTTCTCTGAACTCAAGAATACCTAGAAGTCTGTGCTAGTGGGTGTAAAAGGTGGCCTACCCCATGTGAAAGAAGACTAAAACTCCAGAAGGGATTCCCAGGGTTTGAAATTGACAGGTTAAAAACCGAATGTCCCTGAGATCAAGCTGTTACTATGCAAAAGCAAATTATTTGGATTCATAACACTTCAAATTTTCTTCCCCACTGCTGGCTGTTCTTTCTTTAGTCTCCTTTTAAAGCTCCTTTTCCTTTTCCTGGACATGTTCCCTAAATGAGAGCCTTTCTCAGGGTTCCACCTCGTTCCTCTTCTCACGTCCTCTGAGTAATCTCATCTACTCCACTAACATCGATAACTGACAATTTTATAGTGAAGGTTCAGCTCTTTCTGCAGACTTATAAAATGATACATCTGCCTACTGGACACCTTCGCTTGGGCATCCTACAGACATCTCAAACTCAGTATGAGCTGAACTCATTCCCCTTTAACTTGTACTCCCTACTACTCCCCCATCTCAGCAAATGGGCACCACCACCCAACAGGTGGCCAAGCCGCAAAATGGTGTCATCCTTGGTTTCTCCATCACCTGTGGCCCTTGCAGCCCACTAACCACTTAATCCTTAAATACATCTCGAATTTGTCTACTTCCCTCTCTTCCCATTGCCACCTTCCTAACTTTAGCCACCATGATCTGTCAACAGAATGTCTGCAACTGCTTTTTTTCTTTTTAAGATTTTTATTTATTTATTTATGAGAGACAGAGAGAGACAGAGGGAGAAGCAGGCTCCCCAAGAAGCAGGGAGCCCAATTCGGGACTTGATCCCAGGATCCGGGGATCATGACCCAAGCCGAAGGTAGATGCTCAACCATCTGAGCCACCCAGGTGCCTTGCAACTACTTCTTTTTTTTTTTTTTTTTAAGATTTTATTTATTTATTTGACAGTGAGAGACACAGTGAGAGAGGGAACACAGCAGGGGGGAGTGGGAGAGGGAGAAGCAGGCCTCCCGCCGAGCAGGGAGCCCGATGCGGGGCTCGATCCCAGGACCCCGGGATCATGACCTGAGCCGAAGGCAGACGCTTAACGACTGAGCCACCCAGGCGCCCCGCAACTACTTCTTAACTAATCTCCTGCTCCCGGGGAGTCTGCTTAAGATTCTCCGTCTCCCTCTCCTTCTGCCCCTCCCCCTGCTCGCACACACACTCTCAAAAGTAAGTCTTTAAAAAATATATTAAAAAGTTTTAAAAATTAAAAAAAAAAAAAAAAAACCCTCCCAGTGGCTCCCCTGTGAGGTTCAGATTCCTCAACATTGCATGTAAGACCTTTCATGATCTTACCCTGGTTTAAATCTTCTACTCACACCTGTCTGGAACCCTATATCCAGCTTCCTGAACTACCTGCAGTCTCAAATATGCCCTGGGCCCTCTCAGGACCGGGCCTTTGCACATGCTGGGCCTTCTGCCTGGAATGCACTCTCTTCCTCCCCAACCAAATCTCCCTTTGCCTTGCCAATCCCTTACTCCTCTTCAGGTCTTGGCTTAGATATCACCTCCCCTGGGAAGCCTTCCCTGCCCCCACCTCCCCTGGGTTTCAGAAAATGGCCCTATTTGGGGACTGGGTCAAGGTACTTGGCTGAATGCAGTTTTCCTCAGCCCTGGCCCTAGCCCAGTGGTGGCAGTGGTGATTGTAACTAATGAATGGTCCCTAAGGAGAGCAGCAATCTCAGGGGAAAGAGTTAGGGTCATAGCACTGCTACCAAGAGATTCCCCTTCTAACAGGAGCTGGAAGGGTCTGGTTTATTTTCAGTAAGAAGGGCAGCATAGATACCCAACCACCCCTTCAAACTGCCCCAGTCCTCCTGTCTGTGTCACCTCCCTTCCACCGTACTCAGTGGGAAGGCGCTGCTATCTTTTCTGTGCTCTTGACCCCATTCCCCACTCCTTCTCTTCTGTTGCATTTCTTTTTTTCCCCAAAACAAACTTGAGATTTTCCTACCTTGAAAACAAAACCAACAAAAATCCCCTTCCCTTAGCACTGGATCCCCAAAAGCCTACTATCTCTTTTTTTCCTTCTTCACAGATAAAGTCACCAATAAGAGTACTCTATTTTTGCTAGGTTCTTGAAATTTATCTCAGATGTTCTCTTCAAACTACTGTTATCTGATTTCCACCTTACTGGCCTCCTGAAACTGCTTCAACCTAGGGCCCCCCTCATCACCCCCCCAGCAATCCTAACTTGAATCCTTAAATTTAAAGGCTTGTTTTTAGTATTTGCCTCACCTTAAATTCTCTTTAGCATCTGACATTGCTGACACTCCCTACTCCATCCTCTTGTTTTCAAAGGCCTATGTGTCCCAGCGCTTTTTCTCCGACCCTTCTAACTATTCTTTCTCTTTCACCAGCTCCTCTTTCTTTGCCTGTCCACTATTACTGGGAGCCACGTGAAAATAAAACTTTAAGACATGTACACTTGATTAAGAGACATATCAAACCAATTACAATGTATGGAAATTATCTGGATCCCGATTGGAAGAAACTTATAAAACATCGGATGATAGCAGACCCTTGAATACAAATTGAATATATGATGATATAAAGAAATTACCATTTATATTGTAACTGCATAAATAGTAAGTTTTTTTTTAAGACAGTGCTTTATTTTTTTGAGATACATACTGAGATATTTATAGATGAAATGATATGATGTCTGGGATTTGCTTAAAAATAATCAAGGGGTGGAGGAGATGGGGTGTGGATGATATGAAGCTGACCTTAATTTGGTGACTGTTGATGCTATGTTGTGAGAATGTTGGGAGTTCATTATATCATCCTTCTACTTTTGTATATGCTGGAAATATTCCAGTATAAAAAGTTTTAAATGTTTACAATTATTTATAAAACTTTAATAATGCTATAAGAAAAAAACTAGCAAAAAATCAGACCTGCAAGGATTTTAGATATTGGAATTTTCAGTCACCGGATATAAAATAAATGGAACCAGTATGTTGAAGACAAATAAAAATAAGGTGGTAACCCTTAACATTGGTGCACTGTTGGTCTTTGGGGGTAGAACAATGGTGGAATCTTCACTTTCAACTTTGTACATTTATGTACTTGTTTTCAGTACATATGTACAACTTTGCCATAACAAAAAAGATAATAATACAGTGGCTAACTGAACATATAAAAAAAAAAAAAGATAATGGAAATGCAGAATGTAGTAAGTTAAAAGTACACATATAGAAGATTTAGAAGGCTATATAATAAGATGTTAATATGTTAACTCTTACTTTGCTGGGTGGGACTGCAAAGTTCTTTTTTGTTTTTGCTTACTGGTATTTTCTGATTGTTTAAATAATATGACTTTTAGGGGCGCCTGGGTGGCTCAGTCTGTTAAGCGTCTGCCTTCGGCTCAGGTCATGACCCCAGGGTCCTGCTCAGTGGGGAGGCTGCTTCTCCCTCTGCCTGCTCTGCCTGGCGCTCCCCCCTGCTTGTACTCTTTCTCTCTCTGACAAATAAATAAAATCTTTTTAAAAATTAAAATAAAAAAAATGACTTTAAAATTTTTTTCATAATTTTTAAAAGTACGTATTTCCTAGGGTTCTGGCCTCTGTCATTTCACTCCATACTCTAATTCTGCTCAGGCCTCTCTCAGGAGGGCCAAAATCCTGCCTACTGACCTGGGAGTCTCACGGGCAGCTACCTCAAATTCTGCACATCTACAAAAGTAACTTGTTACCTTTCACCCCCTCCACAAACTTACTGGCCCTCCCTCCCTCCTTATCTCAAGGGGCAATATCATCGCCCACACAGTGACTGGGACATTCGTGCTTCCTGCCCTCGTCTCGCAGCCAGTCTCACCAACTACTCCCTCCTTCAGCAGGGCCAGAGTTACCTCCCAGTACCTCTACCGCGGGTCTTTGACTCTGTTCTCCCGCCAGTCTTCATCCGGGTCCTAGTCCCCTCCCCCCTTGTATCGCTGCCTAATTGTGTCTCCCTAGTTCTTTTGTGTTTTTTTTTTTTGTTGTTTGTTTGTTTTTAGATCATTAAAAAAATTTGAGAGAGCCAGCGTGCACAGAGGGAGAGGAAGAGGGAGATGCAGACTCCCTGCTGAGCAGAGAGCCCCATGCCCCCAGGACCCCGAGATCATGACCTGAGCCACCCAGGCGCCCCTAGTTCTAACCTTCCCCTCCACGCTACTGTGGGAGGGGCTTTCTAGAGCATAGATGCAATCCCATCCTATACATGCTCAGTCAAGGTTGATGGAGCATACTAAACAGAACCAGGTCTGAGTGCAGTGACTGAACAGGCCTTCCCTCTGCCTCCACTGCTCCCACCCCTACCACTGGCTCCTCTCAGCCTCCCCTGCCTCTGCCCTGTACCATCACCAGTAACTGGGGTGACATAAGTCTCTGAAACACAGTTTCAGGGAAAAAAAAGAGCATGTTCCGGCTCATGAGTCCTCTCACATTTTAATTTGTGATGGGATATGCTTAGACTCTAAAAGGGAATCAGTACCTGCACTTCCATCAAATCCAAACACTAACTCTGGCCTAAAACATACAAAGGTCTGCTTTCCTCTTCCTTAGGATTGTCCTTAGCAGCTGGAGTCCCAAGGGAATCCTGATACTCTGAGATTTGCCATGCTGAGTTGCTGAAACATAGAGCAGCTCCACCACAAAACAGCTGTCACCCATCTACTCCTCATGGCATTCTTTTCCCTCTCTCTCCTAACGGCTCCCATTTTGTGTACTCCACAGTCTGGACTTCGTGTGTTGTTTTGGTTTGGTTTGGTTTTTTGCTTTTTAAAACTGTGGTATAGGGGCGCCTGGGTGGTTCAACTGTTAGGCATCTGTCTTCAGCTTAGGTCATGATCCCAGGGTCCTGGGATCGAGCCCCACATCCGGCTCCCTGCTCGGCGGGAAGCCTCCTTCTCCCTCTCCCACTCCCCCTGCTTGTGTTCCCTCTCTCGCTGTGTCTCTCTCTGTCAATAAATAAATAAAATCTTTAAAAAAATTGTGGTATAATTTAACATGTAGTAAAGTACATAAATCTTAAGTGGACAGCTTGATGAATTTTTTACTATGTATATACCCAGGTAACCACCACCCAGATCGATATATAGTCCATTTCCAGCACCTCGGAAGGTTCTCTTATACCTTTCCCCACCCCCTGTCAGTAGATAATGTCCCAGAGGTAACCACTATTCTGACCTCTATCATCACAGTTCTTTTTTTGCCTGTTATTTTAAACTTTTATATAAATGGAATTATAGATTTACATTTTTGTGTCTGGCCTTTCAACATTATGTCATATAATCTACCTTTTAAATCATACCATCACACATATATTCTCCAAAATTAGTGGAAATCAATCAAGCCATTTTTTAAAGAATAATTTGGTAATAAACCAAAAGAAACTAGTTTATGAATATGAATATTTTATGAGTAAGAAAGTCAGTGTGAAATTGATAATCTGTGAATTTATTAGTAGGCGCATACAGGAAACAGTGACACTTGGGTGGGTTACCATTAAATTGGCACTGAAAATTAGTTTGAAATATACTGCAAATTAATTTCATTTACAAAGGTCAGTAAGTAAAAAGTATGGTCCAACTTTCACCATAGGAAGAGAGGATTGAGAGGCACCTGGGTGGCTCAGTCGGTTAAGCATCCAACTCTTCATTTCAGCTCAGGTCATGATCTCAGCGTTGTGAGATCGAGCCCTGCTCGGCTCTGTGCTGGACATGGAGCCTGCTTGAGATTCTCTCCCTCTCCGCCCACCCCCACGCATGCCTGCTTTCTTTCTCTCTCTCTCAAAAAGAGAGAGAGAGAGAGAGAGAGAGGATTGAGATGGCCTTTAAATATACATGAAGACTGAAAAATGAAAATGTTGGCACTTAAAATTTATATATCCACATTTTCTGGTATTTTAACATGTATTTAACTTGTACTTTGACTCCTGTGTTTATCTTGGCTGTCTAATCCCAAAGCTCTTTCTTTCTCACTGTTGATCTCACACTCACTGAGTGTGATATTTCAGGAGCTACACGACAGAATTTTCTGCGACACATCTACAAACAAAAAACTGAAATCAATCACCACTTTGGAAATGACAAACGACTCAGAAATATTGAAACAAATATTCTATGAAATGTAAACTTTTGATTTTGACTCTAAAATAATGCTTAGCCTTTAAACTGTTGGACCTTAAATATCATTATATTTATAATGCAACTATAAAGTACATTTGCTTAGCCTTTCCTGATCTCCAGGCCCATTTATCCAACGGCCTAAGAGACCATTGTGAATATGTCACAGTAACCTCAAACACATCACCAGTTTTGTCCGTTATTCTGTATATAGGTGAAGGGCAGTCCCAGCTACGCAATCACCCAAGCCAGACACTGGGAATCAGCGTGAGCCTCTCTTCTCCCTCTCCCTTCACATCTTATCAATTCTACCCAAAATCCTGTCAGTTCCAACTCTGAAGTATTTCACAGTCCTGCACCCTTCTCTGTTCCTCTTACTACAAGACTTCAAGCCGACTCACGGTTCTGTACCCCTACAGCCATCTGTGTTCCTCCCACAACTAGCTTTTTAACTGGTCCCCTGCCTCTGGCCTTCCTCTACTTGAATCTGGTTGGTTTACTGAAATATTCAATAAACACCTGGTGAGGGTGTACTCTGTGAAGTTCTGTAGACAGATCCTAGGGACACAAACATGAGTAAGACAGCTCCTGCCACTGAGGGGCTTACAGTCTAAAGGAGGGAGACAGTGTATATGGTGGGAAGGGCTTTGGCAACAGACAAACCCTGGTTCAAAATGTCAGTTTTGCTACTTACTGGCTGTATGACTTTGGGTCAGTTGCTTAATCTCCCTGAGCCTTGTTTCTTCATCTATAAAATGGAGGTATTCGGGGCGCCTGGGTGGCTCAGATGGTTAAGTGTCTGCCTTCAGCTCAGGTCATGATCCCAGGGTCCTGGGCTCGAGTCCTGCATCGGGCTCCCTGCTCAGCAGGGAGCCTGCTTCTCCCTCTCCCTCTGCCTCTCCCCCTGCTCATTCTCTCTCTCTCTATCTCTGTGTCTCAAATGAATAAATTAAAAAAAAAATCTTTTAAAAAAATTAATAAAAGAAAATGGAGGTATTAATTCTCACTTTCCATGGCTGTTTAAGAATCAGAAAACATGCAAATGTCTGGCACATAATAGGTACACAGCAGAGAGCGGCTAGTACTGTTTGTTTAGTTATGCACTTTTTATTAATTTTTTTGAGATTTTATTTATTTATTTGAGAGAGACAGAGATAGCAACAGAGAGCACAGCGGGGAGGAGAGGGAGAAGCAGGCTCTCTGAGGAGCAGGGGGCCCGATGCAGGGCTCGATGCGGTGCTTGATCCCAGGACCCTGGGATCATGACCTGAGCCTCAAAACAGGGAAACGTGCTCTAACACCGACCCCTCTCAACTGGCTGAGCCACCCAGGTGCCCCAAGTTATGCACTTTTAATAGAGTCAGTATTTTCTCAATGGAGATTAAAATCGTTTTTTTCTAATTTAGTAATTTTACCTTGGAGAACTGTCTATTATGCAGCAAGTATAATACAGTCTCATTAATGTAAAACTGTATTTCTGTAACTCAAAGAGACAATTTTATAAAGTAGTTAAGAATATGGACTCCTGGGGCACCTGGGTGGCTCAGCCCGTTAAGCATTTGCCTTCGACTCATGTCGTGATCCCAGGGTCAGGGTCCTGGGATCAAGCCCCGCATTCGGCTCCCTGCTCAGCACAGAGTCTGCTTCTCCCTCTCCTTCTGCCCCTTCCCACTGCTCCATGCTCTCTCTCAAATAAATAAAGTCTTAAAAAAAATATATGGACTCTGAGCCAAACAGACCTAGATTTCAATCATCTTAGTCACCTGTGAGCTGTGTTATTTGGCTAAGTCACTTAGTTTTCTTTAAATTGCTTAACCCTTTGAGTTTAGTTTCTTCATCTGTAAGTGGATGAACATGCAGCTTTTTCAAAGGGTTGGCAAACTGATTAGCACAGTGTCTGCTACATAGGAAGCAGCTGATAAATGTTATCAGAAAGTGGTATCTGGAAGGCCGCTCACCAAAATGGTTTTCTCTAGATGGTGGGATTTCAGCAGATATTTATTTTCCTCGTTATACTCTTGTGTGTCGCTTGATTTCTTTTTTTTTTTTTACCCCAAGCACATGTAATTTTTATAAAAGCTAAAATAAAGTTTTAATAAAATTTACCTTCTGAATTCAAGAGTTCTGGTTTCATCTTTCCAGTACCACATCCCCAATCGCAATCCCAACTGCTGTAAAATGAAATGATTGCAGCAAATATTAAAAATTCAATTTACAATACACATCTCACAATGAACTTTTAACAATTCCCACTTGTTGCTCTTTATTCAGTAAAGATGTAGAATCTTCAAATGTTGTGTTGTGGGGTTTTGTTTTGTTTTGTTTTGTTTTAATTGAAGCCAGGATTTTATCCTTTTTGTGTTCAGGTGTAGTTTCAGTAGAAAAGAAGGAAGAGAGGGATGAAGAGGGGGAGGAAGAAAAGGAAGGGAAGGAAGGACATTTCACTTAGTCTGCACTACTATCCCGAGGCTCATCAGAGCAATTTATGAATTGGGACTCAGACCACAATAAACTGATGCCCAGAGGAGCCTCAGCGGAGGAGAGGAGATAAGACATTCAAAACAGGGAGCGTGCTCTAACACCGACCCCGCCCTTCAGGGGAAGGAGGCAAAGGGCAAGCATACCTTTTCAGTAGTGGTAGCTACCAAGCCACCAGCCTTTCCTTCCCGGGGATCGCGCCCGGAGCAGGACGGCTTTCTGCGCAGGAGGGCTATTTATTTTGCAACGAACCAAATTAGAGGTGCTGAGGAGGAACTTTCATAAACATCTAAATATCTGGGTAGGAAGCCAGAATTCAATTCCGACCTTTGGCCGAGTACACCTCTCTAGTCTTGGTTTTGTAGGCAAATAGGGCCACGTCTCTCGGAGAGCCGCTCGCCCGGGGCTGAGGGCAGGGCCGCGGCAGGGGGAGCCGCCCCGGGAGCCGGCGGGGTCAGGGAGGGGGCGGCAGGCCAGGCCTGCTGCGGCCTCGGGGGTGGGGGCGACCAAGGCTGCACTTACCTCCGGCAGGGAAGCGGCCTGCCCGTCCCACCGCCTTCTCCGGGAATAAAACTCCGGCACCGGATGCCTGTCCTCTCGCAGCCCGCCAAACATGGTCGCCCAGGCAGCTGCCCGCCGGCGCGGGCAACCGCGGCCCGAGAGCTGCCGCGAGGGGGCCGGGCGGGGGGGGGGGGGGCGGGGACCCTGCTTCCGCCGCGGGCTGCGCCGACTGCGCCGGCGGGCTGGCGAACGGCGGCGCTGCCCAGCCCGGGCGTGGCACGCCTCGGCCGGGTTCCCGTTCCCGCGGGGCCCCGTCCACTTTCTGGCTACCTCTGGTGGCTTATAGGCGTACGCAGAGTAAAGCTGCCCGGGGGTTAGTTCTGTACAAGTCAATTCTTCATGGCCTTCCAACCGTGAAGTAAACCACTTAGCTGTTTTTTGTTCTTAATTGGGAGTAACAAGATTCAATTCCATAGGGAAGATCCCTTTGTCCCAAAATTTAATAGCACTAAATTAATTTCAAATCCAGGTCGGGATTAGGTCGATGGGGGGGGGGGTTGGTGGAGGTTTAGGGGAGGATGCGTGGAAATAAGGTTTTTGTAACTTGGTTCTGCTGCATAACTAGATGTGCTACCCAGGGCAAGACAACTCTGATCCTCCTGAAGATACCGAAGTCAGGGGTTATGAGGTTTTTAAAGGAGTAATGTGTGTAAAGCACCACCCTACTCAAAATTAGTGTTGCTTAAAGCAAAGAAACTTGTTTTGTGTGAGTATTCAATAATATTTTCACATTTATGCTTTTCACTTTTTAAATCCTGTGTCTTCGAATTCCTTCTTGCAACTGACTTTTGTTGATATTTTTCCTTCCAACACTGATGTCAGCAATGCTAGCTAACAATTGAGAATGCCTAATATATTCTGCCTGTTTTATCCCCACAGTTTAATTAGGTTAAGAGATGCTCAGTAAATAGTAACTATTTATATTCCCATCAATTTTAAACATATGACAATTGGCATCCCACTGCTTCCCCTTACTGCCCCAGCCCCCACCCCCACCCCCAGTCTCACTACTGGGTAACACATAATTAGTATAAAACTAATCAGCTGGATTCATGTTCCACTCAGTCCACTGCTGTTCAGATAATATGGAAACCCACCTATACACTGGCAGTGGGGCTTTGAGGCTGTGGCCTCTGGACTGGCTTATTATATGAGATTACTCACTTGAAATAGGAGTTAAGAATATTTCAGTCACCAAGAGTTTTTCACCTAACAATGTATATAACTTGGGGTGGGGAGGACAGGGAGAAATTATGAGCTAACGCTCCACAAAGGCCTGAGAAAGACCGAGGACTCCAGATAGAATCCGTTCACCTCACCACCAATGTCAGGAAGACCACACTTCAGTCAACTTCTTCAGTTTATCCCAGTGAGTGAAGAAATGCTAATAGAAAACCAAAGATCTTTTATACTTCACCATAGTTTAACTTCAGGCTGTCTAATGTACAAAACTAAGGTAAAAAATAAGAGGTGAGACCTGAAAACAATGATCTACATAAAAGTTACATGACAAGTTATTTCACCTGTGCTAGAGGGACATAATATTTATAGGAAAACTCTGATAACTCTGAAGGGGCCATCTTATACTTCTGTATTACCAGACCCTAACAAAAAAGGGAATAAAAGGTTGTTTTTATGGCTCTAAATCATTATTTATTTAAAAAGTGACCAATACTGTTGGGGCGCCTGGGTGGCTCAGTCAGCTGGGCGTCCGCCTCCAGCTTGGGTTGTGATCCAGGGTCCTGGGATCGAGTCCACATCAGGCTCCCTGCTCAGCAGGGAGTCTGCTTCTCCCTCTCCCTCTCCCTCTCCCTGCCGCTCCCCCTGCTTGTGCCCTCTCTGTCAAGTAAATAAACTAAAAAAAAAAAATCTTTAAAAAAAAAAGTGAACTATTCATTTCTTAGGTTAGATTTTTTTTTACCAGTTAGATTTTTTTAGTGATATCAGAATCTCATAATCTAAAATGGAAATATAATTTTCCCTTTAAAAAACAATTCATGATGTTATAAAGTAGGGATAAAGGTACTATCTAAATATTTAACAACTTCAAGTGTCCTGTGAGAGAAAGATTTTTTTTTTTTTTTGCCTAAGTAAGAGAAACAATTCTTAAGTTCATATAACTAAGAGCATATTAACATAAAACTAAGTTGCTGGTCTCAGATTTTAGGCCCAAGACATTAACTGAATATAATGTATGCTTATACTATGAAAAAGTCATAACAGATTTTCAAAGTATTATAATTCTACCTTTAAAAACTAACATGTAAGAAAATGGCAATGCCAGTATTTGAATTATCAACTCCATTCATCTATTCTCCATCTAACCTATACTGAAAGAGGAAAGACCCTATGGCTTCTTGATTTGTTCTAAGGTAAAGACATTTCAACACTAAGTATCACCCTATTAAATTTCAGGACTGCATATACCCTTAAGTATTCCAAGAGCTATCTCTAAAGATCTATAATTTTTAAGGACTGTATCAATTTTTCTGTATCTAATTGTAATGCTTAAGGATAATCCTTCAAAACTCATTTCTATTTAGACATTATACAGAAGCAATTAAATATGCCTGTTGTTCCTTAACCTAAACATATATATTGCCTTAGCAATTGTCTTGTGATGTATGGATTTGAGATTCTTTAAAACTTCAATTCCAGTGTTCAAAAGCAAGGGGAACATGCCTCACAGCACAACTTCTATAAACTACATTCAATGCATAGGATAAAGAAATTCTCGTTGTCTCCTTGACATATTGTACAGATGATACATTAAATAACCTTTGTGCATGCTAAGTTTAAAGATGTGAACAGCATTAATATCTCCTCATGAACAAATGTTAAATGAATTACCACTATACACATCAAACTAATACCATAAAAAATTTAGAGTAAGCTTGTTTTGAAATTTCATGCATCTCAAATACTATGAAAAACTTTGTTAGGTCTTATTTTGACAGGTATTTAGGATTTATTGCCTCAAAACAGGGACAACTATATTAGAAATTCAGGTAAGTATTTAAGTGCCCATTCTGAGAAGTGTTCTTTTTAATCCCTTAGCATTCTATATGTATTGCATTAGCTTTAGTCCAGACCACTAGTCCCTAGTGTAACACTACTTTCAAGTTCAAGTGATGCTAATTATTCCTTAAACTGTAATTTACCCTCATCCTAATATCAAGTACTTTTTCCATTGTCATTTGACTATGTCTGATCTAACATCTGCTAAGGAGTTCCCAGGAGTTATCCGATTACCAGTTTCAACTGACCCCTGGAAACACTGAATGGCTACTTTGGTGGCATTATCTTCACAATATTCAGATCTAGATAAATTTGAGAAGACAAAATTAAATTAAAAACACTCAAGAAGGCTAGGAGTTTTACAAATTACTTTTCAGAATAACAGAAAATGAAGTATCTACATAAATTGATATTCGTGTTATAGCAAGTTACCCAAGGCCAGGCCATAGGATAGTCAAAGAGACTACCACTGGTCATTTTTCTGATACTTTAGAAACTAATCTCTTCTAAACAAAGGTCTAAAATGAATCATACTAATACCAAATTGCACTTGCAGAAAGATTCCATTACATTTTGAAGTTAGAGCAAGGGATAAACGCTTTCAACAAATAAAGGACTAATAAAAGGTTACTAGAATGAGCATTGTCATGGTAAAAATTCATGTTAGACATCACTTTAAAGCTAGTATTCACCAGATTCTGTTAATACTAAGGTAGTTTGTCAAGTATTTATGTGATGCTATCTGTAGTTAATTAAACACCCTTAATGCCTCCTTGCTGAAAACTTTCCACCAAAGTGGCACTAGCACTGAAAAAAGTTATCATCAGCTTTTCAGAGGGTAAAAAGCAGTTACTTTAAAATTTTTTTAAGTTTTGAAACAATTTCAAAACTGCCTTTTTATCTCACTCCCACCCACCCAAATGACTCTGCTTAAAAAATAAAAAACTTATGTATGTTAAGAGTCAGCTCTTGTGTGAGAGGGTCATTACAAAGCTCAATATTTTTAGGCTAATTTGTTCTCTAGTTTTTATATTATTTCAAAAATTAATCTCTCTGCATGATACAGAAGGGTCCACTACTAAAAATATAGCATCTATAATGCACTGTTATCTTATGAACAACATGAAGCAAAGCTACATTGAATAGAGATATTGAAATGTCTGTATGTGGTAAAAACAGGCTAACTGCCATTTTCCAATCAGCTTTACTCAATTTCTCCTAAGTTCCCCTTAAAGAGAATAAATCAGAACAAAGTAGAGATGTCATTCCGCTAAAAAATACAAATATGAACCCCCTTCTCCTAAGGGTGTGGATTTTAAAGCTTAAGCCCAGGACAGTGGATCCCAAAGGGTTGCAATATTCTTCTTTTTTTTTTAATTTTATTATGTTATGTTAGTCACCATACAATACCTCATTGGTTTTTGATGTGGTGATCCACGATCCATTGTTTTCATATAACACCCAGTGCTCCATGCAGTACGTGCCCTCCTTAATACCCATCACCAGTCTAACCCATCCCCCCACCCCCCTCCCCTCTAACACCCTGTTTGTTTCTCAGAGTCCATAGTCTCTCATGGTTCAGGGTTGCAATATTCTTATCTGTAACAATTTCAAATCAGATACATAGGAAAATGGACAAGTTGTATATTACAAAATACAGGACTATCTTGCAGTTTTATCTTTTAGAAAAGGAAACTGGTGCGCCTGTCTGGCGCAGTCGGTTAAGTGGCTGACCCTTGGTTTCAGTTCATGTCTGATCTCAGGGTGATGAGATCGAATCCCACAACGGGCTCCGCTTAGCACAGTCTTCTTGGGTTTGCCTTGCCTCTCCATTTGCCCCTCCCCCCTAAAATAAATCACTTTTAAAACAAATATTAAAAAAGTAAAAAGAAAAAAAAGAAAATCTATTCTAGTGATTTAAGGCAAGTATTGCAAAAGCATGATTCTCAAATCAGAAAAAAAAAAATATCTCCCTCTATCTCCCAAGTAATTGTTAACTGTTGAAAACCTATCCTTATGGAATTTGGATAAGCTCAGAAGTTAAGATGTTTCACTAGAAAATTAAAGTTAAAACAAGTTTGACTAAATTGGACTCTTAATATTAAGTGGCTTTAAAGTTTGCCCTGCTGGCTCTTGTTTCAGGCACCCGCATGCCCCAAAAAGCAATTTGTTTCATACTGTGTCAGGCTATTATCAGAGGACAACTCCCACCCCAGTTTAGAGAAAGAATCATTTTATACTTAACCCCAGAATATAGCTTGCATCTTGCTGAAATATTCAGGTGGATTTTCACTTGAACACTTAAACCAAGCGTTAGGAGTTTGGGTACTCTGGGAGACCTGTCTGGTTTATTGAAAGGAGGGGGAAAGTTTACCCAGATCTTCTCCCTTGAAAAGTTGTTGGCAATTCAAAGCAGGAATCTCATCTGAGAATTAGACAAGACTGAGTTAGGTACATTTCACCTCATACTAATATCTTAAAAGACCAACATGGGTAAAACTATGAGAAGGGAAAATTGAAAACTCCAAGACCGTGATTTTGAGATCAATTTCAGCTTTACTTTAAATCTGTATTTATGCATCTGTTTGCAAAAAAATGTGCCTGTCCTTAACATTACTGCAATGTTCATTTTAGTCTTAAAGTAGTACATAAAAATAAACAATTCAAGCTTCTATATATTTTATTGTCACCAAGCTTCCACAGAACTTGTGTGCAAACTTCAGGTTTCCCATCTCAAACAAACCTCCATGCACAAACTAAGCTACTCAAAAATACTCAAGTCAGCAAACACCCAAAACGCATTAAAGAGAAACCTCAAATAATGGTTTTAAAAATCAAACTTCAAAACTAACCTTTTATAATTGAACTAAGTTGTTGCATGTTGCACCCTTCCTTTCCTATGCATACACCCAGGGAAAAACTTCCAACAACAGATCTCATACTTGGCACAAAGGCATTTCAAAGAAACACAAACAAAAGAAAAAGAGAGAGAGAAAGAAAGGAAACGAGGTTTACGCTGACTCGAGTGCAAGCTTAGTCCACTTCCTCGATGGTCGGTCCCCCGGAGGCTCCAGAACTGCCGCCGCCGCCAGGGCCGCCTTGGTAAAGTTTGCTGATGATGGGGTTGCACACTCTTTCGAGCTCTTTCTGCTTGTGTTCATACTCATCTTTCTCTGCCATTTGGTTTCGGTCGAGCCAGTTGATCACCTCCTGACACTTCTCGAGGATCTTGTTTTTGTCCTGCTCGCTAATCTTGCCCCTCAGTTTCTCGTCTTCCACCGTCTGCTTGATGTTGTAGGTATAGGACTCCACCGCGTTTTTGGCGGCGACCCGGTCTCGATTGGCCTCATCTTCCGACTTGTACCGCTCTGCCTCCTGCACCATCCGGTCAATGTCGTCCTTGCTCAGACGACCCTTGTCGTTGGTAATGGTGATTTTGTTTTCTTTACCGGTGCTCTTGTCGGCGGCGGTGACGTTGAGGATGCCATTGGCGTCGATGTCGAAGGTGACCTCGATCTGGGGGACCCCGCGGGGCGCCGGGGGAATCCCGGTCAGGTCGAACTTGCCCAGCAGGTTATTGTCCTTGGTCATGGCCCGTTCGCCCTCGTACACCTGCACCAGCACGCTGCTCTGGTTGTCTGAGTAGGTGGTGAAGGTCTGCGTCTGCTTGGTAGGGATCGTGGTATTCCTCTTGATGAGTGGGGTCATGACGCCGCCAGCCGTCTCAATGCCCAGCGACAACGGGGTCACGTCGAGCAGCAGCAGGTCCTGTACGTTCTCTGACTTGTCCCCGATGAGGATGGCCGCCTGCACCGCGGCTCCGTAGGCCACCGCCTCGTCGGGGTTGATGCTCTTGTTCAGCTCCTTGCCGTTGAAGAAATCCTGCAACAGCTTCTGGATCTTGGGGATGCGGGTGGAGCCGCCCACCAGCACGATCTCCTGGATCTGGCCCTTGTCCAGCTTGGCGTCACGCAGCGCCTTCTCCACCGGCTCCAGGGTTCCGCGGAATAGGTCAGCGTTGAGCTCCTCGAAGCGGGCGCGGGTGATGGACGTGTAGAAGTCTACGCCCTCGTACAGCGAGTCGATCTCGATGCTCGCCTGCGTAGACGAGCTCAAGGTGCGCTTGGCTCGTTCGCAGGCGGTGCGCAGTCGCCGCACTGCGCGCTTGTTGGGCCCAATGTCCTTCTTGTGCTTGCGCTTGAACTCCTCCGCCAAGTGGCTCACCATGCGGTTGTCGAAGTCCTCGCCGCCCAGGTGGGTGTCCCCGGCCGTGGATTTCACCTCAAAGATGCCATCCTCGATGGTCAGGATGGACACGTCGAAGGTGCCGCCGCCCAGGTCAAAGATGAGCACATTCTTCTCGCCGCCGGCGCAGCCCTTCTTGTCCAGGCCGTAGGCAATGGCCGCCGCGGTGGGCTCGTTGATGATGCGCAGCACGTTGAGGCCCGTGATGGTGCCCGCGTCCTTGGTGGCCTGGCGCTGTGAGTCATTGAAATAGGCCGGGACCGTGATGACCGCGCTCTGCACCTTGCCCCCCAGGTAGGCTTCGGCGATCTCCTTCATCTTAGTGAGGACCATGGAGGAGATCTCCTCTGGGAAGAAGGTCTTGATCTCTCCCTTGTACTCCACCTGCACCTTGGGCTTCCCTCCCTCGCTCACCACCCGGAACGGCCAGTGTTTCATGTCCGACTGCACTGTGGCGTCCTCGAACTTCCGTCCGATCAGCCTCTTGGCATCGAAGATGGTGTTGGTGGGGTTCATGGCCACCTGGTTCTTGGCGGCGTCGCCGATGAGGCGCTCGGTGTCGGTGAAGGCCACGTAGCTGGGGGTGGTGCGGTTGCCCTGGTCGTTGGCGATTATCTCCACCTTGCCATGTTGGAAGACCCCCACGCACGAGTAGGTGGTGCCCAGGTCGATGCCGATAGCCGGGCCGCGGGCAGACATCCTGACTTAAAGATAAGGCAAGCGACGTTAGGCGACAACACCTAGGACCGAAAATCTGCGGCGTCAACTAACGGTCGCCTCGTACCAGACACCGCGAGCGCAAACAAGATCTCCCGCTCCCCCTGCGCGGCTCCCGGCTCTTATAGCCGCCTCCCTGCCGCCTTCTGGAAACTCCCGGAGCCAATCCGCTCCCAGCACCGCCCGCCACAGGCTTGCCTGGGTCGGAGTGACCCGCCCGTAGCCCAACAGATTTCTAGTTGGGTGAGGGGCGGGACACCGGCCCGTGCTCAGACGCGAGGGGCGGACGTTATGCAAATGAGGGTCCCCCCAAGTCTCCCCGGCTGCCTCAGACCGCCCAACCTCGCGCTCCTCTTGCAGCTCAGCGGCGTTAGGCTCGCGCCCCTCCCGCCAGGTGTAAACGCTTTAGCAGGATCTTTGCTTCTCATAAGGCGGGATTCGGCAACGTCTCCTGGATTGGCAGGACACGCAACCAATGAGCAGCGCGGACTCCCAAGTGGGTGGGGAAGGAAGGGAAGGCTGGGGCGTGGTGCAGGGAGGAGACGCGGGAGGGGAGCTCCGAGAAGGGAACCACCTGAGCGGTTCGCTCAGTTCCTAAGACCTTAAATGCAGTTCAAAGCCGAGTGTCCCAGCTAACCTAGCACGCAGGGGCGGGCCGGTTCCTTCAGAGTTGGCTGCGCCGAGGAAATAGGGCCAGAGCCAGCTTTTTTTCTTCCGTCCGCACCCTTCAAACGGAAGGGACTGGGAGTTGGCGTGGCCTGGGCGTGAGGGCGGCTCCCCCCCCCCCCGGGCGGGGACAAAAAAGAAATGACTTTGAAGTTCCTAGGACGGGACGTCGGCCTCCTGGAATTTTACTTCGCGTGCTTTGCAGCGTCTCTGTGGGTGTGAGCGCTCGATAAAAAACCGCCTGGCGGGGCGGGGACCACAGGAGCCCGGGGGAGCGCCCAGGGAGGCCGGCGGTTTTTCTGCGCCGCGCGGACGGCCTGCAAAACTGTGGAGACCGGGAAGCGACTGCGAGTCGTCGTCCCAGGGTTTAAACTTTCTCCACCTCGCTCTCCATTTTCCCTGCTTGTCATGCCATTTTAAGCTTCCCGATTTCGTCTCCCTGTTCTCTCCACTGCTTTCCTTATTTTCCGTTTCAAGTGCTTTATTCCCCGTTTTGAGTTCTTCACTGGAAAATCTAGAAATTAATCAAAACCTGCTCGTTGAAGCACCATGAAATAACCCAGGCTCACGCCCGGCCCGATTCTCTCATCCCCAGCATGCGCTCACGCGCTCGTGTTTATGACCGAGTCAGGTTTTATGACCAAGCTCAACTGAAGAGATTGTTTTCTTTAACTATGCTGAAGTTACGTTAAAGACAGAAACCCTCAGTAGGTAGATGAAAAGGAGCGTAACTCATTCTAGTATGTTTAAGAAGACGATGAGAATAGGTCTGGAAGTACTATCTGGTACCAGCTGAGAGGAGGTCGAAGCAAACCCCTATATTTGGACTCCTGCAGGAAGACGACAACAAAATTGCTGTGACAAAAACAGCGATAACACTTCACATTATGGGGGAAAGCTGGAGACATTCACTCAACGAGCTTTTAACAGGTACCTATTATGTGAGCGTAAAAAGACAAATGGTCAGTTTTTATGAGGTTAAGACTCTAATAAAAAGATAAAGGTAATTTGAGAGAAGTGCTGTGGGAACACAAAGAAGGGGAACATCCAGACAGGGGTGAAGGCTTCCTGGGAGCGAGGGCACACGTGAGCCAGGCGCTGAAGTGTCCAGGGAAGAGGGGAGGAAAGGCATTCTTTCTGTGGACTGTAGCGTGAGCAAGGATAAGACCAGTGTGTGCTGAGGCAAATACACGTTCTGTACAGATTAGTGTCTCAACGAGGAGAGGGACACTTCAGGTGGACAGGATACGACTAAGAGCTTTAGGTGTCATGATTTTTTCCTGAGGCTATGGGAGGGGGGAACCATCTTTTGAAGGAGGCTAATAATTAATAATGTATGGCCCATGTCAGACTTGTGTGAGACAGTGCTGGAGAAAAGTTTTTGTCTAAGAAACACACAAGCTATCTGTGTCCAAGAAGTAATGTTGAAAGAATCCTGTAAAATCAATGAATAATTTAAGTTTCTTTTATCTAGTTGTGTCTGTCATTTCTAATTTTTAAAAACACATTTGCTATTAATTTGTTAATCTCATTGGTTAAATAGCATTGGCTTTAACCACGATTCCCATCTCTTTTTCTATGAAAGAAGCTAAAGATGGGGCACTGAGTGGCTCAGTCGGTAAAGCGCCTGCCCTCAGCTCAGGTCATGATCCAGGGTCCTGGGTCCTGGCTCCCGGCTCATTGGGAAGCCTGCTTCTCCCTCTCCCTTTCCCTCTGCCCCTCCCCGCCCCATGCTCTCCCTCTCTCTCAAATAAATAAATAAAATCTTTATTTTTTTAAGATTTTATTTATTTATTTGACAGCGCGAGAGAGCACAAGCAGGGGGAGCAGTAAAGGGAGAGGGAGAAGCAGGCTCCCGCCCAGAGCAGGGAGCCCAATGCTGGGGCTCCATCCCAGGAGCCTGGGATCATGACCCGAGCCGAAAGCAGACACTTAACCATCTGAGCCACTCAGGAGCCTCGGAAAAAAAAAAAAAGGACTTAAAAAAAAAAAGTTAAAAAAATTTGGACTAGGAAACCTTTTAAAGAAAATATGAGGGAAACAAAGATAAAACCAAGAAGTTCCTATTAAAGTTGTCTTAAATTGTGAGTACAGATCTCTTGATTTTATTCTTGGAATTTTTTGCTTTTTATATAGTTAAAAAAGGAAAAGGGATTAGCAGGCTGGAGAGCAATACAAATTCTTTGTAGAACTGATGATACAGTGTAATTTAGAGACAGGGTCTCAGCTACAACTGTGAAAGCAGAAAAACAGTGAGAAACAAACTCATCAGATCTCCTGTATTCAGACAGCCCTCATGCATTACTTCAAGCAAAGCAAGATTGCATAAAAGCAAACATGCTAGTTCTTACAAACACTAAAATTACAGCTTCAGAAGGGAGAGGTTTGTGTAATAACTATGTACTAAATGCATAGTTATTACAAATAAATCTTGCAGTCTAACCACCACATTCATCTTTAACATTGCTTTCTGAAATCACAATAGCAATTTTATCTGCATTTTCATTATATATATTTCATTACATATATATCTGCTCTTTTTACCTAGTAAATTGATGTTTCATACTTTTTTTAAAAGTAAACTCTACCCCCAACATGGGGCTTGAACTCAGGATCATGAGATCAAGAGTCACATGCTCTATCTACTGAACCAGCCAGGTGCCCCTATATGTTTTATACTTTAAATGGCATC
Source organism: Halichoerus grypus (assembly GCF_964656455.1). Classification (NCBI taxonomy): domain Eukaryota; kingdom Metazoa; phylum Chordata; class Mammalia; order Carnivora; family Phocidae; genus Halichoerus; species Halichoerus grypus. Next base: position 116,639,021 of record NC_135719.1, on the reverse strand, counting down.
TTAGTTTTTCCCAAAAAGACAGTGTTTGCATTTTGATTTTATATGAAATAAACATCTGCAGCCCTAGAACACTGTCATATACTGACCATTCTTGGAATTTTTATATTGTTTCTTATTTATATTAATTTTTTAAAAAATTTGTTCTTTTTGATGATTGTGGCTCGTAATTCATTTAAAACATGGCCCGTTAAAAATGATCAAATTAGCGAATTTATGATCAAATAATATTCATCAGTGCCAGCAATGGTGTAGCAAAATAGGTAAATGCTACTGGTGGGAATATAAATTAGTACAGTCTTTCTGGAGGGCAATGTGACGATATTTTTTCTTTACCTTAAATATGATTATACCCTCCACTTAGTGTTACTCTTTGCAGGATTCATCCTAAGGAAATAATAGAACATAAAGGTATATTATTTATAATAACAACAATAATAAAAGGGAAATGGCTTAAATATCTGGCAATAAGAAAATGATAACATAAAGTATAATACATTCCTATGATGAATTATTATGTAGCCATAACATTGTGTACACGAATTTTTAATGACATAGGAAAAGTTCCTGGTATAATTAAGTGGGAAAATAAGATATAAGACTTTTGTATCTTATTTTATATGTAGGATAATCTTCCATATATTAAGAGTGGATCCAAAAACTGGGTCAAAATTGATTATCTCTAGATGGTAGGATTATTAGTAATTTTTCTAAATTTTCTTGTACTTTTACAATGATTTTTAACGCTTGACTATTAACATACAATTGAAACAAAGTTTGCTAATCTAATATTTACGTAGAAATTACTACTGACTTTCAACAAGGGAAATCTCTTTGGCAGATTATAAATAGTAGGGTGTTTCAAAATATTTTTAAAATCCAAAGACTGAAGTTCCACACAGTCTGGAAGAAACAAGAGCTTTAGCATATGTCAAACCCTCTAATCCCCAGCACCCAGAAAAGTACCTGGAACACAGTAGTGATTAATAAGCTCAGTGTTTATTAAAAGTGGTCTGAAGCACATTATTTAACCAAACAACTAGAACTAATAATTTCATTTTTTTCCTGTATAAGGTGAAAATTCTCTGCCTGTCTCTTATATTTCTGTATTAAATAATACTTCAGAGACTAAAAGTTGAAACAAACTCACATCTGAAAATACTTGTACTAGAGATACAAAGATGAGTAAGATGAGGTCTAAAACTATGTGCCTGGGTAATCAGGCCTACCCTAAAGAGACTAAGAATAAGTTTTTCCAGAATTACCAGGGAAAAACATTATGGATTTTCTGGAATCCTCTCAATTCCTACCTGGACACATTCTTTATAAAGGATGTGGATTAAAAACAAAACAACAGGGGCGCCTGGGTGGCTCAGATGGTTAAGCGTCTGCCTTCGGCTCAGGTCATGATCCCAGGGTTCTGGGATTGAGCCCCACCCACATCGGGCTCCTGGCTCAGCGAGGAGCCTGCTTCTCCCTCTCCCTCTGCCTCTCTCCCTGCTCATGCTTTCTCTCTCTCTCTCTCTGTATCTCTGTGTCTCAAATGAATAAATAAAATCTTTAAAAAACAACAACAACAACAGAAAAGGTTGTGGATTGTTTTGAGGAAGTAATGTTGGCCTGAAGAGAAGTAAGTAGCAGCCTATAATTTGAGGACCTATGAGCAAACTGGATTTGAAGTAGTTATTTAAGATCTCTATAAATACTGCCATCTTATATTTGTTCCAAAATATTTCTCCAGTCACCTGTCACTATAGGAAAAATTTCACCATTGTTTCTTTTAGTCTTGAAAAACTCAGTCTTTAAAAGTTACAGTGAAACTGTAACTTAGCAATATAATCTAATAATGTAGAATGAGTTTCTGTTAAATATTTATTCTTGGTGTTAATGTATAATACCGTTATTTCTCAGCTTTCAAATTTAGTGAAAATTTGAAATTTTCAAATTTTCAAATAGTGGCCTTGCAGTGGGACACTTCCTGGTATGGAAGGCTAAGACCTGAACCTAGAAGAGAGGCTTTTCCAGAAGAGAAGTCAATCTGTGAAAATAACACTAATGGTGCCTACTTCAGTTCTGTACAGCATTAACTTCGAGGATAGACTCTTATGGAATAGTCTGACCCAATATTGTTGTAATTGTTAATACTTACTAAATTCTGTGCAATTATCTCAATCATCTTTGGGGACTGGACTGAAATGAAGAGAATACTCTTTGCTGATCACTTTGGAGGGGGGCAACTTATTAAACTCTTAACCTGAAAATAAACAAAATGAATTATATTGAGAAGGAAGTTATTTCTCTGAGTAAATTGTTATTTTGAAAATTAACCCTCTGAAAGAAATACTATGTCAGTGGATTTTTTATAAATAATTATTTCTTTTCATATTTTGAGGAAACCTAATTAATTTGTTGCCATCTATGTTTGCCATGAGAGAGTACTTTTTCAATCATTCCATATAGAAGAAACCAGGATTTAGCAATAGGAATTTTAGTTAATTTGTTTTGTGCACGGAAAAAAAATTTTTTTTTTCTTATTTTTAAGTAGGCTCCATACCACAGTGTGGAGCCCAACATGGGATTTGAACTCAAAACCCTGAAATCAAAACCTGAGCTGAGATCAAGAGTGGAACGCTTAACTAGCTGAGCCACCCAGGTACCCCTGTTTTGTATACTTCTTAAGCTGCTCAGGAACACCAAAATTAGCTGTATCAGATATTTTATTGTTTTTGTATTAGAGAATGGAAGGAGTTGATATTAACTTTTCAGACAATTTTATAAAAGAGCCAGGTTGAAAAAAATACAGTATAAATAAAAGTAATATACAGACAGTTTGACTTCTGAACATAGAGGAGGAAATTTTATTAGGTAAAAGCAATGGATTGAAAAAATGTAACAAATTTCCCATATAACTCAGTAACTCCATTTTATACTGATATACAGAAAATAATCACATTATAGAATGCATTTATATCACGTATAATTATTGTAATTCATTACATTTGTAGTTTAGTACATTCAAAATTCAATTCATATTCCTTTTCTGAATCTACTTCTACCAGTCAGTCAAAAATTATTTGTTGAATCTCTGCTATATTGATCTGGTACCTTTAATTATCAGTAATCTTTTATCTTGTCTGTTTCCTACTTGTTAGAAGTCTGCCGGTTTATATGGTTCCCAAGAGATTAGCTATAGTTTTTTTATTTTGTTTTTGTTTTTTATAATCTAACACTTTTCTAAACTTATTTCTCTTGAAGCAGTTGAACTCATATGAATTTGAAGTCTTTAGTGGATTTCTCTTCTCCCTTCAGGCCCCTATACCCACTATCACATTCTAACTATATCTAATTTTTTGTTAGTCTGATTAGTAGAATGAATATTTAAGTTATCATCCCACTTTATAGCTAGAGATTTTAAATGACTTTACGTCTGCATATACTATTATGTATACTCTAAGTTAGATTTCTTTGTGTAACTCCTTATTAAAACATTTGAAGAAATAGATATAAAAACAAAATAAGCATTTCTGAAAATATATAACATTATACTGCATAAGAAACAAAATAATAATAATAATGAATTGGATAGACAGTTAACCAAAAGTAAAACTACAAGTATATTCACAATAAGGAAATAATATGGCTATAAGAGTCATATGGTTAAGAAATGTGTTTATGAGCATATATTTATAAAACAAAGTATTTGAAGCCAGGTTAAAATCTCATCAAACATTTCATTTCCTAGGGAAAGGTTTTTAAAAACACAGAAATCATTGTTTCACTCAATACTCAGTTGAATTTTATCTTGAAATTTGAAAGCTGAGAAATAATGGTATTATACATTAACACCAAGAATAAATATTTAACAGAAACTCATTCTACATTATTAGATTATATTGCTAAGTTCAGAAGAAAATAATGTGTCTTAAGATACATTCTTTTTGTTGTCTGTGATTTATGAAAATCTACCACTATTGAAGTAATAACCACTTCTGTTTTTCCTTCAAGTTAACAGTCTTAAAAGGGAACTTCATTAATATTAATAATCAGGTTTGTGACTGATATACACAGTGAAAAAGAGGAAGGGCAAATGTTACATTACAATGAGTAATAACTACATTATCTTGTTAAAATATTGGTCTCACATTTTTTTTCTCTGTACCCACATCTTTTTATTTATACTCTAAACTACAGATTTGGGGGTATAATTTTTTTAATTGTCTAACTACATTTCATAATATATAAACTGTGATTCAGATTATTTTAAGTTTAGGATTATATGTGTTACACAGATATGTTATTATCTTTTTATAATATATTTATAGTAGCCTAGTAAGCCCTTTTATTTTAGAAGGGACCATGGAAGATAATTAGCATATAGAGTTTCATCTTAGTGTAGCTTTAACCACTGATGTCATATGAATATTTTAGTTACTTTTCTTGAGCAGATTTTCCACAAATACTAGGAGAGTCACCATGAATCAATATTGTCACAGCAAAGTGATTCCAAAGTGATCTTTACTGAGTTTTCTTGGATCCTTGAAACTGGAACTTTTGGGATTGATGAGGTTTGTCAGGAAGACAGAAAAGATGGTGTCACTTCAGATCTGATATTCCTGGGTCTGGACTTAAAGATTATCTGTTGAAGATTGATTCTTCCCCATGTCCTCTCCAAATTCAGATCTCACTTCTCCAGAGGTTTAGAAGGCCCTATTTCACCACTGCCACACAGAAAAAGACAAAACTCTCAAGAAAAATAATATTACAAGTTGACTGCTTTACAAGATACAACATAATTCTTAGGTCAGAAGTTCATGGCTTTTGGCACCAGGCCAGCATAGCATTACTACAACAAAGAATGGGAATGAAAGCATAGTTCCTGGGACTTAAATTTATTTAATTTCTTCCTTAATGTAACTCATCGTACCCTTCAAATATAAGGTGTTCCTATTACTAATATAATTCTTCAGCTTTAAGGGCACTTTCTGTTTTCTTGCATGATTTAAGCTAGAATGGGTAGGACACATGCCATATGAAAAGATAGGAGGTCAGCCAGGTAGAGGAAAGTAGGAAGGAAGCAGTTAGGAAGTGTCTTCCTTCAAATCAAATAATTTTACATACAATATACTTTAACTTTTTTTTTAAGTTTACTTATTTAAATAATCTCTACACCCAAGGTGGGGCTTGAACTCATGAGACCAAGATCAAGCACCACATGCTCTACCAACTGAATCAGCCAGGTGCCCCTCAATGTACTTCAACTTGTTAATGGTAAATCTCTGGTTGAAAGATAGATCCAACAAATTTAAAAGTTCATGTTCTTTTTACTGAGTGCCTTCACCCATCAAGCTAACATTGTTTTCTTCAAATATTAAATGTTGTACACTCTGCAAATGAAAATGAAGTACACACATACACACACCGAGGAGTTTTCCTTCCAGTTCCTATGTTCATAACTCTCCTAAACTGCCCCAGTGATTCTGGGTAGAATTATATTTTTTGCAACAACGCTTTGCCCTAGTTTTTTTTTTTTTTTAACAAAGTGATTGTCTTTTAAAATATTTTGTCCCACATCAGGGAATGCATAAGTATTTGAAAGAAAAGATGACTTTCATAATCTGGACAGAATTATATTTCTGTCATCTAAAAATGAGCTCGGCTGATTCTGACTGGTATAAGCAATTGGTTTAAGTATAATAGAAACAACATAGTAACTTTTAAAATAAAGCTTAATTGGGGGCTTCATAGGCTGTCTACCTGACTGTATTCCTTTCTCAAATAGGTAAGTACAGAGGGTTATGCAAATTTTCTCACATAAAATTGTTAATATTCCTAATTCTGAAATGAAATGTCTTTTACATATTTGTCATCCCCCTGGCCCTAGAGTTTCCTGTGCCTTCTTACTGAAATGGTGATTAGTATATTGATACATTCAATTCAGAGCCAAGTACTGGATTGTAATCTTCACACCATCTTTTCTGCAAATGAGTAAAATAATGAGAAATTATAATGGCTTCTGCCCCCTAGTGATCTGTGGTAGATTTTGATAGGAAGGATGAACAATTCTTTCACTACCAATGGACCTCAATGATTTAGTTCTCCTAAATAAAAGGAAATAAATAGGACTTAAGCTTCTTAATGCTAAAGTCAACTAAACATATGAATATAAACATGTAAGTGGTATTAAATTCGTTCAAAATTAGCATGAGTTCACAAGCTGCTATTGTCATTTAGTTAATATTCATATTTACTAATACTCACAGACACAAAAGTCCTTGCATTTTAAATCCTTGCATCTTTGCCTTTTGTCAGCAGATAAATTTATAAGTAGCTAAATTTCATCTGGTTTTAGTAGGAGACTACCCATATGTTACCAAGTAATATGTCCTTGAGTTTGACAGAGGCAATGAAAGTGGGCCACCTAAGTGATTATATAGACATCATCTATGGAGTCTTCATTACCTTATTTTTCTGTTCTCACTTAAAAAATAACATTTGGCAGATGGTAGAAAGACCATTAAAGTAGTAAATTTAATATAGCAGTAGTAAAACCTATTGCATAGGTTTTAGAAATCAGGGAATAGATGCATAAAGTTAAAATCAGATTAGATTGGGAGGGGGATTGTTTCACTTAAACCATTAAATGTTCATGTTTGCTGCTACGTTAAGGTGCATAAACAGCTGTTTCCTGTAATTATCTTTCATTTCTTTTATGAGTAAGACTGTCTTTATAAGTTAACACTAAATATTTTTGGTATTTGAATTATAAATAGCTAGAATAATAACCTTTGTTTTTAGACAAACTTAGATTATAAACTTTAATCAATCACAATATGGCAGTTAGGGATTTTGTTTTGTTTTTTTACCCAAAGAAATGACAATTTTCTTACCAACATCATCTATTAAGACAAAAAGAGGAAACTGGTTATTCTGGGGTCCTGGTTTTTCTTGGGAATATTTTCAAATGATTTGAATGATTGAACTCATCAGTCTCATAATCAATAAAATGGTGATTGGCTGGAGATTAAAACATAAAGGTCAGGAATAGGGAAAACAGAAGGGAAAAAAGTCACAGAGGTAGAAATATAGAAGTTGAATTCAAACTAATTTTTTTTTGAGCACTTAACAATGGGCCCTCCAAAATGGCTGATAATACCACTAAAGGTTTAAGTTTAAATAAAGGAAAATTAAACCATGTCAATATTTAGTATTTATTTCTAAAACATCATTCTGAGTGACCCATTCAAATAAAAGTTTTGTTTCCAACTGATATATTTTCACATTATCCAACATGTTCATTAGGTACCCACTACCTTACCAGGCACAGCAGACCACAGATGATGAACATGGAGCACAGAGTTTCATAGGAGCTTGATAACCTGTGTTCCTAGGCTGAAAAGGCCCTTCTTTGTACCTCTTGGGAGGTGAGGTATGTGGCTTAGTGCTTAAGTACAGGCACACAGAAATCAAAGAGGTCTAGGCTCAAACTCCAGCTCTAGTGTTTAATTTCTGTGTGATCTTGGGAAAAATACTCCAGTCTCTCTCAACCTCAGTGCCCCATCTGGAAAATTAGAATAATACTTACCTCATACAGCTGTGAGATTTAATTAACATTGTGTATTGTAAAGCACTTAGCAGAGCCTAAAGAACACCACCTAAACGGATGCCAGGCTTACTCAGTGAGAGCTCTAGGATGGACGGATCACAGGCGTCCAAATCTGGGCAGCAGCTTCAGGCTCTTAACACCCAAAAGAACCCTACTTGCTTCAGTTCACTGGCATGCACCCTGTCACCCTGTGCACTACACCTCAAGTATCAAGGAGATGGGGGGGCCTTTCCCAAGGCTATGTCCTCACAGAGCTTTTTGGCACCCTGGAATCCTAGGCGTTGTTAAGGTTAGGGTGCCTGCACAACACTGGCATTTATCACCATTCTAGAAGCATTTGTTACAGAGGAGGTGGGGCTGGTGAGGAAAGATGAGGAACTGATCAAGTAGATTAATGGCGAAAAAAAAAAAAAGAATTTTAACTCATAAAACCCATTAAAAATTAAGAAATACACCAAATTCCTTTATTTTCAATGTGTACATACACATTCAGGTTTTTTTCTTACGATTGATACTAGTTTACCTTTTTGTTAACGATGGCAAGTTTTGTTTAACTGTTAAGCTGGTTCTTTGGGGGGATTTTCCAGGCATCTATTAAATATGTAAGTTCCTTAACTAGGGGTGTAGAGGAACAAGTATTGTTTAACCAGGGAGAAAGCTGCCAACCACCACCAGTCTCTCTTCCCAGTTTTTTAGAATATAAAAGTTGGTATATCATCTCTAGTATTTAGGCACATCCTTGGCATGTTCACAGCAATTGTTTTATTAGGCATTTTATCGCTGTAATTATTTTATTTTATTTTATTTTTTTATGTTTTATTTATTTATTCATGAGAGTCAGAGAGAGAGAGAGGCAGAGGCAGAGATGCGGGACTCGATCCCAGGACCCTGGGATCATGACCTGAGCCGAAGGCAGACGCTTAACCATCTGAGCCACCCAGGCGCCCCTCACTGTAATTATTTTAATGTATCAATATTATTTTAACCTATCAAATTACGTAAATCTCTACTCTCACCTAGACAATTCCAAATGTTTTTTATTCAACTTTTACATTTTTGTTCTCAACTACGGTACTTAAATATGATTTTTCATTTCAGTCTATTGTTTTTCCTTTTAATTGATGCTCTGACTGCCCTAGCCAAGTCTCTCCTTATTTTAATTCTTTTAGTTTTATAACTAGCCCCTGGGATACTTACGTACTTCTAAGTTTTGTCCATATTCAAACTTCATACGTTAAACATTAGCCATATATCATTTTATGCATGAGAGTCAATTCTCTGAATATTTTTACTTTAAAGATATGGGAGAGATTAAGACAAATTTCTGAGTCCTACTCCACTGCCACCCTGTTGTGCTTTAGTAATCTGAGATTTTTAGTCCTGTTAACTAAAGAATTATAAACCTCTGAGTTGCACTCTAACTAGTGACAAGCTTGTTTAGGCTCTGACTCCATTTCTCCAGGATTTCTTGCTGGAGAACTAACAGGCCCTTTAAGCAAGATTCTGTAAGACATAAGCTTCCTCATCGATCTGTCTAGATTTTCCTTTCATTTTTTGGATTTGGAGCCTAATTACATAAATTGAGAAGGCAGCTTCCACAATGTTGATTCATTGCCTTCCCAGCATGGAGGGCAAGAAGCAATAGCAAGGAGGTACAGCTCTGTAACCCCAGCAGAGGAAGAAAGTCAGAGGAAACTGGATTGGAGAGCGGTGTCAGACATTTTTCATTCCCCTTAAGAGGCAAGAACCCTTTAAATGTACTCTCTGCCTTCATAAGGAAAACCTGTACATGACACTTACAGAAGCCTGTGCTGCCCTATAGCTAGTTCCAAAACACGACACAAGGTGTCCTGTGTAATATGAAACTGGGAGGAGACAGCATGGTGAGGTGGTGCTTTGTGAAACCATAAACATCTCAGTTATGTAAAGTTAGATCATGTTCAATGTTTATATATTTGCTTGCTAATTGTTGACTGTTAGTACTGTCAAAACACTAAATTATCCCTCCCCCCTTTTCCTAATGGAATATATAACCCTTTTTACAGAATGGTAGTATTTAGAAAGAACCCTATTCTTTAATGGTGGGAAGCCATTGCAATAGATTTTCATGAGGGTCATGGAAAAAATTGATCCCCCTAAAAATTATGTCTACCTAAGATACTATATAAATAGTTTAGAAATTTGGAGTGAGTTTATCTTCTCTCTTTAGACAAGCCTCTGATGGTCTCTGGGTTTGTTACAGAACTTTTAGCAGGTTCCTATCAGTACTGTATACACCATATTTCATTTAAGGTCATTTCAGATTGAATTCCTTGATAAACTACTGTGTCCAAGGCTAAGATGAATCACTTTTCCTGCTTTTTCTGCTATGTGGCTTTTTTTTTTTTTTTTAAGATATTTAATTTATTTATTTGACAGAGAGAGACACAGCAAGAGAGGGAACACAAGCAAGGGGAGTGGGAGAGGGAGAAGCAGGCTTTCCGCCAAGCAGGGAGCCCGACGTGGGGCTTGATCCCAGGACCCTGGGATCATGACCTGAGCTGAAGGCAGATGCTTAACGACTGAGCCACCCAGGCGCCCCTGCTATGTGGCTTTTTAAAAAAACTCCTTACTTCTCGTTTATCTTTTAGTGTATTTCCCCCATCTCCATTTCCCATTATTTTCTCATACCAAATGCCTCCTGTACTATTCCTATTCTTTCTTAACACCACAGTGTATCCCCACAAATCTCTGAGCTCATACTGTGCTCTATTCTCTTTCAACTAGATCTGTTAGTCAATATGTCTCTCAATTCTCTTGGCAATGTATTCTTTTATGCAAATTGTATAGAAAAATATGACTTGCATATCTTAAAAATCCAATGTAAACAAAAAGAGCAATGTTGTGAAGTTACTGTTCATAATTACAAAATTATACTTTAAATACAGATGTTATTTAAATCCCTTTCATTATGAGAAGGGTATTACAATACAAGTAATTCACATTAAAAGGCATTCTATTCAATAGATGTGTTTATTGGTGGGGTCAGTTTTGCCAGTGTTTTAATCCACATGTAATTCATATAGACCCTGTGTCAGCAACACCTAACAATACTACTTTAAAAAGTGATAAACTATTTCCACTTATATGCTCTGTGATTATTTTATAGTGCTCAAATTTTGTAGTCCTTTACAGAAAAAAAAAAAAAAAAGAGCATGGTGATAAAACTGCAATTTGCCACAACACATTTCCTCCAAATCTTAGTATAAAACACAAGACATTTTTTTCCACACTCTACTTTTATAGAACAACCAGATTTGTAATTGATTTCTTTATTTTATTTGATTTATCAATATACATGGCAGCTTTCTCAAATCTCAAAGTAAGTTCCAAAAGTATGTAATTTTAAAGGTGAAAAATCATTTTCCTTTAGATGTCATATTCCTAGAGAGCTATTAAAGTCTATTTATAAACAAAAATAATTGATAAACTAACACACTTTAGAAATCAGAATATCTTAAATTATTTTAAGTGAATACAAGATATGTCTTTTTAATTAACTATCATAGTTAAATTTCATATCACAAAACAAAATGACTTGTCCCCACTAATTTCTCAAGTGAGGTAAAGTCATTGGGTTTTACACTTAATATAAGTTTTAAATGTGATTATTAAATGATAATATTTTATCAATTATAGGAAATATTCATTTATAGGAATTTCCTTAGGTCCATCAATGTTTTTAGGCCAAGTTTGAGCCCATGTCAACCTTCAAGTTTAGAGTCAATGCACCTAACCTGCCTAATAAGCATGTCAATTTAAGAATATGAATTTCATTGATAAGAAGGGGGAATAAACAGTGGCTAAATCACTGTTCAACTTACAAAAAAAAAAAAAGCTAAAAGTAGATGAGATAGTTTCAAAGAACTAATTACTTAAAAAAAGTTTTTTAAATAAACATGAATGGCCAATGACGTTGGATTTAAAATTTCACAGGATAACCTTAAAAAAAAAAAAACCCACATAGAAATAGTAAAGTCATCACCTTATGATAAAAAAAACTAAAGTTTAATAGTCATTGAAGAGGTAACAACCACTTGTAGTCTACATTGAAAAGTAATTTTAATCATAGCTAAAACAAACTAAAATCAAAGAATTCTATTAAGAAATAACAAAAATGATAAACATTTAATAACACCTAAAATATAGATACTTAAGATCCTAAACAAAAATATTAAAGGTAAAAGGGCCTTGAAATTTTTTCCCAACAATTCATCTTATAAGATCAATTTCTAAATAGCTCATATCCTTTGCTTTGGTGTTTTGTCTGCTATCAACTAAACATTAGTACAGTAGAAAATCACTTATGTTCTTTTCAAATGCTTGGCATTATAATGTGATCTCATATCTTTCCTCAAATTAAACTTTGCTCCACATATTCCACATGTATACAGATGAACATCCATGTGCTGTTCCAACTGTTCATTATTTGGGAATATCTGAAAGCAGACCTGGCATATAGTCTCACCAGCAGATAAATGAGAAATCATATGCCGTACATGGTCATGTTTTCTGAAGTTTCCTTGATCACAAATGGAACAGACATACCTGGCCATGCCTTTGTGCATATCATTGTGCAGTCGCAACTGACGTTCTCTTAAAAACTGCTTTCCACATGTCTGACAAACAAACTGTTTTTCCTTAGTATGAACAGTATAGTGTTCTCTTAAGTGACACCGCTGATAAAATCCTTTTCCACAGAGATTACAAAAATGCTTTCGTCTGTGATCTCTTTCATTTTCTTCCATGATGGCACTCTTAAACACATCCTGGTCTAGGCAGCTAGACATATGTTCAACCACTAGATTTTCGGTTTCAAAACGCTGGCCACAATTAGGACATCGAAAAGGACAGGCAGAATGTTTAAATAACTGCTTTTTTTGGATACTGTTTATCTGGAAATGATTGTCCCTAAAATCATCCAACATTTCCACAAACATATCTCTTATTTCTGACTGCTCGTCAGGATTCTCTTCCATGTCCATCTTCTCCTCCGTATTTCCTAACCCGTTCATTGTCAGATCCTGGGGTTCCCCACATCTTTGAGCATGTTCCTGAAGCTGCCTCCCCTTAACGAGGATCTGTCCACATTTCCCACATGCACAGATATTTTCGATGTGTTTGGCTAAGTAATGAGATGACAGGTCCTCCTCTGTTATTGTGAGTCCGCAGAGCTCACAGGATGCATTTTCGGGATCCTCCTGTACTGGACTGCTGTTGTTAGGGGGCCTTATATTTTCTAAACCACCCCTTTCATCAGCATTTATCGACATCCGAGGTTTTAGAGTTTTCCTACCACTCTTCTTAATACCGATATCTTCTTCAACATAGTATCTATAAAATGGCTCTTCAGGTTCATCTTCTAATTCGTCGTTGTCAGTGGACTCATTACAGTCTTTATCAGTCACTTTAATGATGTTAAAGTCTTTCAGTTCATCTGTGGGAATATCTTCCGGCTCCATCTTGATAATGATTCTTTTCCTCTCAGCAGCTCTGCTTTTTTCCTCGTTGGCTAGTTCAGACTCCACTGTGCTACTTTTTCGGCTTCCGGTGGTTGAAGTCGAATCATCAGCAGCCTGGCTGGTGTCTCCTCTGTATTTGTCTGTCTGTGTGGAAAATGCTTTAGAAGATTCCTTTTCACCAAATTCGGCTTTGATAGTACCATCTTTTCCATCTCTAATATCCACTATTCTGTGATAGGATCTTGTGTTTTGGTACGAATGTCTGTTAGTACAGGTTAGTACATGCTCATCTAACAATTTTTCACAGCTAAAGCCAAATCCACAACTATCACAGGTAAAACTCCGTCCAAAGCGCCGTGACACGCGTTCTTTTGGAGCTGATAATTTGGACACAGAACTTTTTTTACATACATCAAATAGTGGTTCGGGAAAATTGCCTAACTGTAAAGACTCTTCATCAGGCTCTCTATTGTGTGGTGTATTTACTGTTGAACTTGGCTCTGCACACCACCTGTTGGCTTCACTGCCATTTCTAGCCACTGTGTCTTCATACATTCTTACTCCAAATATCATTTTGCTGTTCTGTTTGCTGGAAGCAGAAGATGAACATTTTGAACTAGAACAGTCTGCATCCTGAATGTCTTCTAAGCAGTCAGGAACGTTGTACAGCTGCAGGTAGTTCATCGCCACTTTAAACTGCTCAAAACTGGAGGGTGCAGTCATAATCTTTCCTAAGTACATAAACTGCAAAATGAGATCAAAACACTCGGCACTGATTTTCATGTTGCTGAGATTCAGTTGTGCGGTGCTGTGCTGATGGTTCATGAAAAACATTCTAAAGTAGGAGCTACAGGCAGCCAGAACGGCTTTGTGCGCTTGAAAGTAAATGTCGTCGATGGCAATGCAACAGTCACAGAGAAAACCCCACTCCCTCTGGTTGTTCAGCTGCTGGAGGACGTAGCTGCTGTGGCTGGGCTTTGCCATCTTCTATTATTTAGAGACCTATGTGAAACAAAAGCATTAAAGTCAGACAAGATATCTTTAGAAAAGCACTTGAAAAGAAGAATCACTTTGATCAGACACTGGGACGTGCGTGATTTTGCTATCACAATAAAGGTATAAATGGCTCTCCATTCTAATGTAGCAAAACTCAGTAATATACACCTGAATCATTTTTCAGATGTGAAAATGAAGATAACACAGCCATTTATTCAAGCTTCTCATTTTGATTTTAAGAAAACACAAGCTAAGGTATCCGAAGCAAAAACCATCATTTTGGTTTCATCACACCTCTATGGGGGAAAATGTATGCTAAGTGTGAAAGGAAAAAGTTTAAAAGTACCTGAAGGATACAAACAGTGAAAGTAAATAAAATAGCAACTTAGACTGAAAGTACATAACTAAATTACAGAGTATTAAAAACTTCTCACAAAATTGATATTAAGGAACTACTGCTCATTTTTTAAGTGTGATGAGTATATTTTGGTTGCGTTAAGAGTCCCTATCTTTTATATATACATACTGACATATTTATAGATGAAATGATATAATCTAAAATACACTAGAGGGGCGCCTGGGTGGCTCAGTCATTGAGCATCTATCTGCCTTCGGCTCAGGTCATGATCCCGGGGTCCTGGGATCGAGCCCCACGTTGGGCTCCCTGCTCAGCGGGAAGCCTGCTTCTCCCTCTCCCACTCCCCCTGCTTGTGTTCCTTCTCTCACTGTGTCTCTGTCAAATAAATAAATAAAATCTTTAAAAAAAAAAAAAAAGATTAAAATACACTAGAAAATAATCCAGTGAGGTGGGTGTGGGGGCAATAGATGATACAAGATTGGCCATATGTTGATAACTACTGAGGCTGGGAGATAGGTATAATTCTATTTTTGTATGTTTGAAAATTTCCATAGAAAAAATTCTATTTAAAATGCTTATTAGATTATATGGAAATGGCCACAAGCAAATAGGTTTGATCAATGCCTTTTTTCTTGATTATTAGGGAAGCAGTCATTCTGTAGAGTCAGAATATGTCTTATATCGCTGGGCATGCACTTTAGGGTATAACAAGGCAGTGGATCCATTAGGGAAGGAGGTGTCTATCCTTAAATGGTAAATTTTTCTTCATTTTTTAATTGTTAAA
Organism: Halichoerus grypus; assembly: GCF_964656455.1. NCBI lineage: Eukaryota > Metazoa > Chordata > Mammalia > Carnivora > Phocidae > Halichoerus > Halichoerus grypus. The sequence continues at coordinate 116,623,782 of NC_135719.1, read as the reverse complement.
AAAAGTATACAAAGTAACATGTGCAAAAAATTAAAATATATAAGTAAATAGAATAAAAACACACCTTAGGTCACATACCTCTTCCCAGAGGTAACGTCTCCAAACACTCTGGATTGTGTATCTTCAGATCTGTTTATATGTATCCATACAGAGTCAACAGATATTGAGTACCTATTATGTGCCCAAGTACATAGTTTTTGCTCTTGCTGTGTGTGTGTGTGTTTTTTCTTAACCTAAACGGTATCATCCTTTTTTTTTTAAAAGATTTTATTCATTTATTTGACAGAGAGAGAGCACAAGCTGGGGGAGCTGCAGGCAGAGGGAGAAGGAGGCTCCCCGCAGAGCAGGGAGCCCGACCCACAGAGCAGGGAGCCCGACCCACAGAGCAGGGAGCCCGACCCGATGCGGGGCTTGATCACAGGACTCTGGGATCATGACCTGAGCTGAAGGCAGATGCTTAACCAACTGAGCCATCCAGGCACCCCCTAAATGGTATCATTCTATATATACCTTTCTGCAACTAGTTTTCTTCACTGAACATATGGTAGACACTATAAATAATATTAATGTAGTGAGTTGACTTTGGGTAAAGAGGGAGAGGAAAACATTAAAAGCATTAGAAGCCCTATCCGTTATATTATAAAACTAAAATAAGATCCAATTTTAGCCTCAATTTTTAATCTGTATACATAAAACTTCAGAATCTATCTTCTACCTAAAACAAGTTCCTACACAATCTGAGCATAAAAAGAACATTTAACAAGCTGTTCAGAGAAATAAAATGTTCACTCTTCAGTCCCCAAATCCTTGAATCCCTGCAGTGGTAATTAAGAGGTATCTATAGCTTATTTCCACTTGCTTTTTATCTGTTCATCACAGATCACATGTGGATTACATACCCCTTTTCCCCACTACCTGAAGACCTATCCTACCTCCTTCTTCCTGTTCTTCCTGCCTAATGACAGAAAGTTGCACAGCCAGGGATGTGCCTCTAGAAAGGAAGGTGGCCTATGAGACCTACTGCCTTCTTAAAATTGCAACCACTGTACCATTTTTGTAAGCCAGGTGAAGCATGTCAAATAGGTACAATCTTTCAACCTTTTCAACCTTCTGTAAATCAGATGTCTGTACCCAATGAGGAAGCATGCTCAGTATGTACCTAAATACAAAAAGCAATATATGCACAAAGATACTCATCAGTATGTTATTTATAAATTGAAATGCCTGGTAATAAGGGAGTTGTAAGTGAACCAAGGTAAATCCACCTTTACCAAGGTAAATCCACTACCTAAAATTCACTATCACGTGGCCTTTAAAAAGTATATAAAACGAATCCAAACAACAACAAAACCTTACTCAAAGGGTGAAAAAAAAAAAAAAAGAAAACACACACACACAAATGCTGACCCTAAACCCATTTTATATAAGATGAAATTTCTAGGTCTATAGTCATTCTGTGGGATTCAGAGAGAACTTTAATGGGTAATAAAGAGAAAGAGGCAGAAGGATAGATGTTACCTCAAAAAAAATTTTTAGTAATAAGAGTTGTTAAATGAAACAAACTCTTTTGGAGGACAATGGATGCCCTGCATGGAAGAGGGATGAAATGTCACTGAGGACAGTATAATACAAGGAAAAGAACACAGGCTTTGGATCTGAAAGACCTGAGTTCCAATGTGGCTTTGCCACCTTATTTATCTTCACTGACCCCAAGTTTCCTGAACTGTCAAAGTGGGGATAATAATATGTCAAATAACACATCAAACATGAGGATTCGTAGAAGCAATGTGTAAAACATATAGTTCTTGACATGTGATAATTAATGGAAGTAAGACTGGCAGTTGCTTATCCAAGCATCAGGAGCTAAGTTTGACTAGATAACCTTAAAATTTCCTTCTAAACAGGAGTCCAGTAGAAGAAAGCCAGCAGTTAATCTGTAAAGACTTTCAGGTTTTAAATCTCCTGTGTTTAAAATAATGACATAAAGAGCTTAAAAGTTCCAAGAACTCTTCTAATCTAATGGAAAGCGGTTTTATGGCCAGCCACCAAACCTGGTGCAACGACGTACACCACCAGTGTGACAGGCACCGCTACAGCTGTAGCCACAATTCAATTAAGGCAGTAAAAATAAATTCTGTGTTAACATAAGCAAAACACAAAAACAGGAGCATCAACGGCATTTTAATGCACATCTGTTAATGCAACAAATATGCACGGAGTGCTCTGGATGCCAGACGCTATACATAAAGTACCAGGGATCGACAATAGCACCAGTATTCTGTGATCTCGAGGAGCCATCACTGAGGAGAATCCTGACTTTTTCTACATCAGTGACTTCAGTCAACATGTATTCAGTAAAGTACCTCCTCTGTGCAAGAAGGCACCATGCTCTGGTGGAGAGAACGAAGAAGGGCTCTGGGTCAGAAAGGCATGGGTGTGAATCCCACTGTCTTCAGATGTCTCTCTATATCCCTACCTTCCCCTCAGAGCTTGAGGCTGAACAAAATTCATGCGAACACTACAGCTTCTAGGCTGACCTCATTACGCAAACATCCATGTTCCAGTAAAATGGACTTTAAAAGGTAGGGTAACTGTTTATAGCAGTCCTACACATAGTAGTGCCAACAACTTTGTTCTTGTTACACCTCACTCAGAAAAGCCTGGAGAAGCCCTACTAATAACACAAAACAAAACAAAACAAAACAAAACCCCAGAAAACAGAAAAGAAAAAAGAAAAGAAGGGCATGGAACCAGGGGTGAGGGATCTAAGTTCCTGTGAGACTTTTAGCTTATCTCTTGGGAATAATTTTTGCATTAAAATTTTAAAAATTCATTCACTTAATTAAAAACAATTTCACTCAAATTCCAAAAGCAGTTTTCTCCTTTCAATTTTTTGATATTCTTAATAATCCTACCAAAAAAACCTTAACTTTATCTTATAGTAAAGCTTGCAAACGTTTTAAATAAAAGGATTGCTTATATTTTAGCTGTTCTTGTTTTTATTTTAATTCCAGTAAAGTTAACATACAAGTGTTATACTAGTTTCAGGTGTGATTCAACACCTGCATACAACACCTGGTGCTCATCACAAGTGCACTCCTTAATCCCCATCACCTATTTCACACATCCCCCCCACCCACCTCCCCTCTGGGAACCATCAGTTTGTTCTCTAGAGTTGAGAGTCTGTTTCTTGGTTTGCCTCTCTTTTTTTCCCCTTTGCTCATTTGTTTTGTATCTTAAATTCCACATATGAATAAAATCATCTGTTATTTGTCTTTCTCTGATTTATTTCGCTTAGCATTATACTCTCTAGCGCCATCCATGTCATTGCAAATGGCAAAAATTCATTCTTTTTTTATGGTTGAATAATATTCCATTGTGTATATATACCACATCCTCTTTATCCATTTATCAACTAATGGACACTTGGGCTGCTTCCATATCTTGGTTATCGTAAGTAATGCTGCTCTAATCACAGGGGTGCATATTTCCCTTTGAATTAGTGTTTTTGGGGTGCCTGGGTGGCACAGGTGGTTAAGTGACTGCCTTCAGCTCAGGTCATGATCCTGGAGTCCCGGGATCAAGTCCCGCATCGGGCTCCCTGCTCAGTGGGAAGCCTGCTTCTCCCTCTGACCCTACCCCGCTCGTGCATTCTCTCTCTCAAATAAATCTTAAAAAAAAAAAGAATTAGTCTTTTTGTATTCTTTGAGTAAACACCCAGAAGTGCAATTGAGGGGTCCTAGGGTAGTTCTATTTTTAACTTTTTGAGGAAACTCCATGCTGTTTCCCACAGTGGCTGCACCAGGTTGCATCCCCACCAACAGTGCATGAGGGTTTAGCTGTTCTTGTCTTTGTAACTGAAAGCTGTGACTGCTTTTGTGTTACTAGCTGTATCATTGGTGAAACAAGTTTATTACAGCTAGAAGTCAAGGACTGTGGGAGAGTAGGACTTCCAATGTGATCCGAAGCCAAGGGTTCTAAGGCCAGAAGGATATCTGTATGCAGGCAGTTCTCCCGGAAGAGAAAGGAGTTAGGTGATGCCAAACATTTTACACTGATTTTTTAAATTTTTAGTTTGAAAGTTTCATCTCATTCAAAAACAGCCGCCAAGTGCATTCAGCATATTAATTTAGATACCCACAGATTTTTTAGTTCAGAGAGATCTAATCTGGTCCAACATTCTCATTTCATAGAAGGGCAAAGATCTAAGACTGTTAAACAGTGTATCAGGGGGATAGTTAACTGTGGTAAAGTAGGTACTAGGATTACAGGACAGACTCCTGACCACCCAGGTGGGTACGAACCACCTGGGACTATGTAAATGTGCCCTTCTGCAAAGAACACTCAGCAAAGAGTGGGCAGGAGTCCTTAATACAGGTTTTACTGGCCGGGTGCTCTTGCATAAGCACCTACCCACATCTGAACTCTACCTACAATGCTGTTTTATCTGTATAGGTGCATCCAGTCTTATTCAGTAGACGTGTTCCCTAAGTTACACCATGTAAGCTATTTCAGTAAATTTCTCACTGACATAGTATCAGAAAGACGTTTCCTTCATCACCATAAATCTCTTAAATTGGAAAAAACAGCTTTGCTGAAAGTTTCTTTTGCCTCTGCCTTAGTCAAATGATAACTGAAGGGCCTATAAATGAGCATATGAACTGAATGAAGAAATAACTTACAGTTACAATTTTGGAGTGACTCCTTCTGTAAAGCAAATAATCTCCTTTTAATGTGTGCCAAAGACCAAGGAGGCTCTCCTGGGGACAATTTGCATAGCCTCAGTGAGAATCTGCAGCAGAGCCTAGCATTAGACTCTTGATTCAGGGCCCCAATCTCTGCACTACTAACAATTACCTTTGGATCTGAAAGATCATTTAGGTATATACATTCATTTTCTCATACCTATTTCTGTGCCTTATATGATTGGATATAGGTATATGGATTTAATTTGAAGGTTACAGACTATCCTTTTAAAGGGCCCGAGATGATGGGTATTAAGGAGGGCACGTGTTGCATGGAGCACTGGGTGTTATATGCAAACAATGAATCATGGAACACTACATCAAAAACTAATGATGTACTGTATGGTGACTAACATAACATTAAAAAAAAAAAAAAGGCCCCAAGTGAAATGAAAGGATTCTCTTATGTTAATAAATCAGAGTATCAGAATGTGTTGAATACCTACACATTCCTAACACTGCATAAAGCATTGAAGTAGAGGGTGGAGAAGGATGGTAAACATAGAGCTAATTACATACGAGGATTAAATTTTGAACCAAGAAACAATTTGAGAATAATTAAGTATTAAATTATACTGAATAAAGTTCAGCAAGAGTTAGAGGGGGAAAAAAGCATGATTGTACTAGAACAGTGGGCTTTAGGAAGGATGCAAGACTTGAGTGAAACCTTAATGAATAAGTAGCATAGAGAAAAATAGAAGGCAAGGGGAAAGGCATTTCAGGTATCTGCATAAGCGTGTAGGTAAAGAACTGGGAGAGGGGTACACAGCAGCATAAGCAAAAGCATGAAAATGTAATGGGAGGGAAAGCAGATATGCTTTACTGAACTGGTAGATGGAGGTAGAGTAAATGACAACTGTAATACAACAATAATGGGAATAGCCAATATTTGTTAAGCCTTACTATCAATGGTCAGGCTCTAGTCTAAGCAGGTGTGTGTGTGTGGGGGGTGCATATACATACATATATATGTGTGTGTGTGAGTGTGTGTGTATATATAACGTGTATTTGTACACAATGTTATATAACTTCTGTGAGGCCACAGAGGACTTGGTGGGATTAGAACACAAGCAATAGGACTCTTGAGCCTGAGATCATGGCCTCAGTGATTTTGTCACCTATAAAAATAAGGTCACTCTGGTGAAATTATTTCCTAGAATACGATTTTCCAGAGTATACGGTCCAATGTCTAAACTTAATTAAGTTCCTTAGGTTTTCTCCTTGAAATTTCCAGGAAGAACCAGTTTTGTAGATGCTCCTAAAGATAAAAAGTTTTACTTCAAGGCACTTAAATGACAGACACAATCAAGGTTAAAATTTTTTCACTTTTTAGAACAGGCATTCTGGCTGGTTATTAGACTGTAAATTCAGTACTTAGCACAGGAAGTTCTGAAATTATAATTGGGTTATGTTCCAAAACTTTATTTTTAAGTTAGTTATTTGGAACTTGAAACACATATTCCCATAGAAACAATGCTATAAATGGTGAGTCAGTTCTATGCTCACACCCTAAAATCTTTTAAAACCCTAATGTAGCTTTACATCAGTCCTAACAGTGCTATAGCATGACTTTTATCATTTGTACTAACAGAGGTATCATACAGCAATGCCTACCTCATTGACCTCCAAAGGTCAAGGGTAAGGATGAGACTTAATGGCCTTTGTGTCCCTTGTGCCTAGCACACACTGCCCACACAGTTGGCACTCAATGCATGCTTGTTCAAATGGAAGTATTAAAAAGAGCTCAGGAAGCAGGCACCAACAGATCTGGATACCAACTCTACCACTTATTTAGCTATGAGGAAACATCTTTACCTCTTTAAACCTGCTTTTCTCATCTATAATATAAGGATAATCATAATCCTCACAGAGTTATATCAATTAGAGACAACAATTTCTTCTTGCCTTTTTAGTCAAGCATAATACAATTTTCCTTAAGTATTAATGTCATCATTGCGAACATAGTTCATAGAATTTTACAAAGTGATCAAGTTCAACCCGATGCTTTATAGATGAGAAAACAGAGGCCCTAAGAGGTTCAGAGACATGCTCAAGGTCACTTCCAGTTTTAGTGGCTGACTAAAGGCCCTTGGCTCTTCAATCCTGGTCCCTGAGTACAGAACCAACTGGTTGTCTGCTTTCTCCTCTGCATCGTGTTTTACCGAAATATAGGAGCTATTCAAATTGGCAAGGGTTGTTTGCACCTACACAAAATGGCCTGAGACTGTTGTGCTTTGGGAGTTTGTGGTTTGTTGGCTGGTTAGTATTTTTCTGCCTCCTTGCTTGTCAAGCCAACAGCTATCACTTCTAAAAAGGGTGCTGATCCCCCGCTGCCCACCATTTCAATCTGTTATGGGTTATGAAATTAGACAAAAACTCACTGAAGCTGAATTTACATAATTTTTCTGAGAGGACCTAGGGAAGTGATCTGTAAGATAAGATTTTAATTCCTGCACTTTGTTTCATCTGTTTTAATTGCTGATAGGCAACAATTTGCTTTAGTCTTGTTTCTGGCCAGGGGACTGGATAGCTGAGGTTGCCAACCAAATAACTTCTGAATAAGTGAGTTGTTACTATAGGTAAGCAGCTAGGTCTAGGAAATAAATTTATCCACATAGAAAGCAAAGTGAACATAGTGGCTTCTGGAATATTTCTCTCTCCCTCCAGAAGGAGAAGCAAGGAGCACCTGGGTGGCTCAAATGGTTAAGCATCGGACTCTTGGTTTCACTCAGCTCATGATCTCAGGGTCCTCCTGGGATTGGGCCCTGCATCAGGCTCCGTGCTCATGATTCCACTTCAGAATTCTCTCCCTCTGCCCCTTCTCCCACTCATGCTCGACACGCTGCCAGATAAATAAATAAATCTTAAAGAAAAAAAGAAGTAGAAAAGTATTTAATCCAGGCAGTCTCTACATTTTGATCTGTTCATCTTAAAGAGGCAACATGGCATCTTCTGACCACTAGAGAGCACCATGTGAACAGTAGGCTTCTCTCAGCAAAAAGCAGCTTTACCAGGAAGTCACTTTTTTTGCACGTGGCATTGGTATTCTTGGTATTCTTAGGGTTCATTTTGTGGAACTTATATCTATTCCAAAGTGCCTCTGTGACTTCGGGACCCACCTAAATCTGCTCCTCCCCCTTTATTCTGTCTCTGCAGGCAGTGCCATGCACCAATCACCCAGGCTACTTGGCAGTCACCTGGGACTTCTCCCTCCCTTCATAGTTAACTATTAAGTCTCACCAATTTCCTAGTATTTCTCAAAACTGCCCCACTATTCCATGCCTACCTTCCCTGCCCTCCTGAGGCCTCAACATCACTCCTGCGTTATTACAACAGGCTCCTTAACTCATTCCTCAAATCTATCCTTCACCCTCAAACAATTAATAAAGAACAAAAAACAGACCATATCATTCTGCTTAAACCCTTCTATGGTTCTCTTCACGTATCCTCAGGCTAAAGTACAAACTCCTTAGCAAAGCATACAGAGCCAACAGTGTCCACCCATCTAGTCTTATGTTTGGCTACTTCTTGCTTCAAACTTCATGTTCAAGTAGCATAAAACTGCTTGCCCTCTCCACTCTGCCCCACCCCAAAAAATACTTAATGTATTTCTTACCTCTATTTTTATTCATTCCCGATTGGTTCTTCTGCCTGAACCTCCCACATATCTAAGAATCGGTTTATCACCTCCTCCAGAAAACCTTCTGTAATACCTCCCTCTCCCACTATTTTAGGTTTTGATATTACTCTTTATCATCTCTTTATTTTGCACTTATTACGCTATATTTTAATCATCAGAACAGTAACATAAGGTAGGTGTTAAAGCGCAGACTAACCAGATTGCCTGGGTTCAAATTCTGGCTTTGCCACTTATTAGGTGTGTGACCTTGAGCAGGTTGCATAAGCAATTTGTGCCTCAATTCTCTCAACTGAGAATGGGGATGATAATCCTTCCTAGTGTTTAGAGTTATCACAAGGCAGTGGCTGTCAAGGAGTAAATGCTAAATAAAAATTGGCTACCACAGTTATCTATGTGTCTGTCCATAGGTCTCCCCACTAGATTATGAGCAACCTGAAGGCAAGGCTGTTAGCTTGTTTCTGTGCAATATAGTAAGTATTCAGTCAATGCTCCTGAAGGAGCAGCTGGTGAGGCAGCTCTTAAGACAATGGGAAGTGCTACCCAGGCTCCTTCCCTCAGCAGATACACACATCTTTTTAATTTGTATTGTCTCCAATTTTTCCAATTACAGCCACCTTTTTCTTATTTAATTCCAACCAAAACCCTGGAAATTTCACTCTTATCTAATTAAAAGTCAACAAACTGAAACCAATAAAAAGAGTATCATAAAAAAGTGTGTTCATTCTAAGAAGCTTAACTTCATTTTTAAGCCTTCAATCTATTTAAGATTCCCCTTCATACCCAGGACCTACCACAGCAAAAGCCTTCATGCTTTCATATATGCTATGCTATTCCCTTTGCTTAGAACCTTTTCGATGTCCAGCTCACTCTCTTTGGGAAGTTTTTTTTTTTTTCCTGATCCCAGGATAATGGAGATGCCCCTCTTCTGTGCTTCCAAAACAGACCCTACTACCTACAACTATATGATGACAAAAAAATGTATCATCCAAACTGAATGTTGTGTCTATTACCACACTCTTGGCAGGGATTATAATTATGTGGCTCCCTTGCTTTGCTGGAAGCTCCTTGAGATCAAGGCATTGTCTTAGTCATCACTGTATCCCCCAGAACCTTTAACAACTGCTTGGCATTTAGTTGATATTTGATCAATTTTGAAAGAATAAATGTTGAAATAGGTGTTTTATTTTGCTTATCAATTCCCTCCTTCCTTCCTTCCTTGTAATCTCTACAACCTACCAAGGGGCTCGAAGTCACAACCCTGAGATCAAGAGTCACATGCTCCACCGAATGAGCCTGCCAGGCACTCAATTTTTTGCATTATTTCAATCATGGCAACTTTTACATAGTGGTCAAAAATTTACAAAGCAATTTCCCATACATTAAACAACTGATTCTCACAACAACTCTGAGACAGGTATTTTCATTATCCTCATTTTGTGAATAAGCTTAGTGGTTGATACTGAAGTGCTCATCTTCTAAGTAGAAGATGGGACTCGAACTCTGGAGTCTTGATTCAGAACCCTGAGTTTCAGCTTTTATAAGCCAGACAACACTCTTCCTGGCAATGACTATTAACTGAAGTGCTGCTTTGGAACGTCCTGAGCCTCCCAGTCACCCACTCTCACACAGCCCCATATTGCAGGCGGAATGCCCTGCCCCCGCCCCGTCTCCTCTTCCATCTGCTGACTCCCACGGCCTATCAGAACAAGCCCTTCCCTAATACTATAAGATGTAAAGTGGAGATGGAACTCTTTAGTTATCTTGAAAAAAGGATTATGTGTACCTCACAAAGATAACAAATGAAAAATCTGGTTGGTGATTTAATTCTTTAATTTTCCAATATTATTTGGAAAACGATTTTAAACTCAAAGCAAGAGTAGTGTAAAAAAACTCATGTCCCGAACATCAAATAATGCTGTGATTAAACTTCTATGTACTATTTTGGGGCTTTGTTTTCAGAATATCATCAACCACTTCACACTCATTCTTCTTACTTGCCAGGCTAAGTAATAAATGATTCTGTACTTTGACTAAGATCTCTTGTAGTTACCATACAAGCCACAATGTAAGTATAGTTAGAAATCTATCTGAAATATGTGCCGTCTCCTCCCATGCCACATCTAAAAACTGCACAGTCATTAATCCCCTTCTTCATTCGAATTCTCTTTCTTTGACATTTGGCATGCTGTTACCTCTAGATACTGATCAAGGGGAAGCCTTCACACCCATATCAGCACAGGAATATCAGCACAGGGATATCTTCATGGCAAATATAGCCACTCCTTGCCTCCCAACTATGGAATTATGAAACTCTCTACAAATATGAAGCTTCTGGGTTTTTTTAATGAGTTTGGCCAGTATAAATCAACCCATCAGAGGCTGGACATCATCATTAGCCCGAAAAAGTGTGAGAACTAGACCACCGAGGTAAATACTTCATAAGGACAAACTTAAAATAGCAATCCTGTTATATTTAAACGCTCACGTCTGTTACTTGATCATAGAATTTTAAACCAGTCCAATGCAAAACATTCCTTTTCTCCACCTTGTCAATTCTCACCAACCTGAATAGGGAATAGAGAACATAAGGCCATGAATCATCACAGACCATCCTTAGGCAGGGTGAGGCATATACAACAGCACAGTTATGATCAAATGTTGCCTCTTCTTGTTTTAAACAAGGTATTGACTACTAACAGTTATCTCTGGGAAGTGGCAATCAGAATGATTTTCATTTTTGTATTTTATGTACTCTAGTATAGGTTGAATTTTTACATAGAGCATGGGTTTCATAAGTATTTCCATTTTGAGAAAAAAACAGAATATACATGAATCACTTTTAATTTGGTTCACATAAAAGCATATAAGAATAACAATGTCAATATTTCAGGGTAAAATATACTAGCACAAGAAAAAAAATATCAAGAGAAAACATCCTATAGAGACCGAAGTGACCTCTCAAGCAGATGTTTTTCAAATACAACTCAGGTTTTTTTGGAAGACAACAGATTACAGCTTAAAAATAAAAATCTACGGAAACTTTTCTGCCTTTATATCCCAAATGGTTGTTTCCCCTTTGGGCCAGAGGTTAATAGCAAAGGCTTAGCACTTTCCTGGCTAGAGGAGGAGAGGCCTGAAAGCAGGCACTTCTTTTCTCCTGCACATTAGGATAGGAAATGGTGCTCCAAGGAACACAGAGACACTCTTAAAAAGCTCTATGAACTTATCTTCTCCAGAGCCTGGCAAAAGAGGAGAATAAAGAAACAGTACAAAAATTTAGCACTGTTAATGTGAAATCAAAACACAAGGTCAAGAGCAAGTGGCTGAGACTGTGCTCATGTCCTGCTAAAGTCCTAGTTAAATATGGTTTCTTTTTTTCTGACAATGATGCACCAGGGCTCCCCCACTACTCCCCCAAAGTAGGGCATCCCATTGGAATGGGAAGAATAGAAAGGCTTCAGGAAAGGCCACTCAACCTGAGTTATTCTACACTGAAAATTTGGTCATAATGGAGAAATCTCTTAAAATGAATGTAAGATGTTAATTAAAGACTCTACTGCAGACTGTCTTTATTGATCTTTGAAAATAGTTTCATGTCCACTACGTTTCAATTTTCTCTAAGATGAGGAAGCCCCCATCTAGCTCCCAAAGCCATTCAGTTATTGAGACTTTATTAGATAGCCAGCAAGTGAATCAAAAGTTTTGAGGTTGTGATGGCCAGCCATCATTCAAGCTTCATTTTTTTGTATCCCAATTCTCCCCATCATATCCATTTGCACTGACAAAATTTCATAGAATCCAATTTCTTCGTTTCAAAGGAGAAGATAGTGATTGCTTTGAGGTTAACATGAGAACTGCATCCTTCACCATTTCTGCTCCAAAGTGCCTTGAACTTCAAATCATGAAACTGATTCTAAGTCGCCTCAAAAAGCCTGGAACCACTCCTTGGGTTTGAGAAAATCGTTCCTGTTAAGTTTTCCGGCCCTGAGACAGTGAGACATACCGTATGGAAATACACTCAGGCCAATGGAGAATCTGCGCGTACCTACCACGTTTAAGCTCGACTGGAGTCGTTATTATTACACACATACAAATGCCTGTCCCCAGAAAACATCAAGGACTTTCATGGACATCTCCCCGACGCTCCCAATTTGGAAAAGGTCATGTCAACCTTTCAGATCATACAGACGCGTTCGTTGCTTAGTTTACCTAAGACTGGGAGGGTGGCTGAGCTCAGACCCAAGCCTACATATTTTAGTGGTAACGACTCCCGATCTACACCCAACACATCTGCCGAACACTAACAGAACTTCTAGCAAACGCCCACCATTGGACTCGAAAGCACGTTCTTCCCAGGAAACATCTTTTCCACCGAAAATTCCCAAACCCGAGACCCACTACTTTTTACTGAACAAAAGGCGTGTGTGCCGGCAAGAGGGGGTGAAAAAGAGCGTGGCAAGAATTTGCACGGCTCTTACGCCTCCTCCCTCGGAGCGCGCCCAAGTCTGCGGCCTCGGGCTCCGGGACACTTCCCCTCCCACCCGCCGAGGAGCCGCAGCTGTAAGTTGAGAGAAGCGGGCTCTAGGCACGTCAATCAACCGAGTCCTCCCGCCTCCCGTCTACACCTCCCCTCCCCTCCCCCCCCCAAAAAAATAAAGACTGAGAAAGAAAGGTAAAAGAAGGTAACTAATTTGGGAACTAGTCTCCGCGGGGGCTTCGCCTCCGACCCAGGGAGGCCGCACGTCCCGGACCAGGCGCGCCGGCGAACGGCGGGATCGAGCAGGCGGCCCGGCAGCCGCCCGTCGCCGGCTCCTCGCGGCGCGTCCTCCGCGCTCTGGATCCCCGCACGGGTCGGCACCGCTCTGGCCCCGCACTCCGCCAGGCCCGCGGCCCGCGTCCTCCCGCCCGGGCCAAAGTTGCGCAAATAGCCCCACAACTGGCAGATACTCACCGGCCGCAGCAGGAACCGGGGCTGCGGAGGTTTTAGGGAGTTTAAGGCAAATCAGCCACGGGAAAGGCGGGCGGAGGCGAAGGGGCCGCGAGCTGCAGTGGCGGCGGCGCGCGGCGTTCGGGCTGGGCTGCGCGGAGAGGCTCTGGCTCTGCCAGGGACTGTGCTGCAACAAAGGACTTCCGCTGCCGCACAGCCGCGCCTGCCGCACCGCACTGAGCCGGCCCCGCTTACGCGGCGACTCCGGGTCTGCCCACCAGTTCGCTGCGGCGTCCGCCAGCCTTCCCCTCCCTCTCGCCCGCCCACCCACTCCGCCGCTGGCTGCTAGGGGCACCCGCGGTCGCCTGTTTGTTTGCAACAAGTTTCTGCGTCGGGCTCCGGGGAGGCTGGCGCAACCCGCACCGCGGGGGCCGGCGCGGCGGCGGCTTTACCACCCCTCTCGCCCCTCTCCCAAGGGTAGGCTTGGGACCTCCTCCTCCTCCTGTTTGCACAGCTGGATGGGACTGGGCTCCTCCCGACTCCCCAAGGGCAGGATGCTGTTTTCCCACTCTGTCCAGATGTCAGACCCCTGCCCCGGAGGGCTCGGCAGCTAGGCCTTCCCTCTCGGTTCGTCCCCCGCGTTCTGGGGGCGCCGGCACCCTCGCCCTGTCCCGTGCGCCGCCAGTCGGTCCGGGGTCGCCCATTCCCCGCGCTCCCCCCACTCTGCCTGCCATGGGCCTGTCCGCCTCTGGCCTTGAGTCACTTCCCCCGCCATGCCCCACCCCACCCAGCCCGCCTCCCCTCCCAGGCTCCAGCGGCTCAGCCTCCTTGGCCCAGCGCCCCCACCCCTCTCCCCGCGAACACGCGGGCGCATCCTTCCCCCACCCCCACCCCCGAGGTGAGGCAGTGCTGTGCTTTTGCACACCCTGGGGAAAGTCCCCGGGTCACGCGGTTGTGTGTGGGGAGCCTGTGACGCTCAGGCTCGTCTCCACGCTTCCGCCTACACAGTCACGACTGAAGACCGTGGCGGAGGTACCCCGAGCGCGGGCCGAACCCCGCCTGGCCACTTGAGTAGGCGGGCGGGCGCGCACGTACGCACGCACGCACGCACACTTCAGCCCCCGCGCCCCTCGCTCCCCGGCTACCAGGCGCGCGGTCACGTGGGCCCATCGCGGGGCGGCCGGCGCGGGAAGCCGCGCGAGAGCGGGCCGCAGGGTGCGTGACCGGCGCCGCCGCGTGACGTGCGCGGCGCGGGAGCCGCCCCTCCCGCACGGAGGAGCCGGCTGGCCGCCGCGGCGGCATCTGGGTAAGCGACGCGGCCCGGCCCCTGTGGGCTGCTCCGGGCTCAGTCCCTCCCGCCGCGAGCCGCCCGGGGCGGCGGCCTGCAGCTGCGCCGGTCGCGGGACAGATGCAAGTAGATGGGGAGAGGGGTGTTTTGGTCCGTTTGACATGTCAATCAGGGCACAGGAGGAAAATGGCACCCGCGAGTGAGCACTGGGCCGAGGATGCCCAGAGCCGCCTTTCGCCGCCCGCAGAAGGTGGCTGCCGGGGCCTGACCCCGCGCGGGAACCCCCGACGGGCCCGCGGCGTTCCCCGGGCGGCCGCGCGAACCCTTCTCGCAATTGGGCGGGTCTCCTGGTGCAAACTGAGAGACGCTGCGGCCACTGTCCTCTCCCTTCCCCACCCCCGTTTGTGATTACCCCGTTTTTAGGGCAGGAAGTTCCTCCCCCTCCATAATTCATTTCTTCCTTTTTTCAGATTATATTAATCTCATTCTGAGTAAATCCAGTTTTTCTTTTTAAAGTTTGTCCGATCGTTAACTGCTTCCCTATCACTTGTTATTTTGAGAAATCAAGCTACTTAGGCAGCACCTAGCGCTGTACTTGGAATTTGACAGCAGCTAACATGTTTCATAAAGTAACGCCCATTTCCCCCCAGGAAATTACATTTGGCACTCATTCTCTTGAGACTCAAGTTTTTTGGCAAAACTGTTGACTCTCACAGGATTTTGTCAAGTGTGTAAAGTACACTTTAGGATGACAGATTTTAAAGCTGAAAGGGGCCTTACAGGAAATCTAGTTCATCCCTCTGTTTTACAGATGAAGACACCCGGCCTAACGAACGTGTAGCTTGATCGAAGCCCTACACTTTTTGAGTAACTGGACTCCAGGGCTCCAGGCCTTGGTTATTGGGGTCTCCACCACACCAGGAGCGCAGTGCCAGTTTAACCCACTCACTGTAGAGACAGTCTGCCAGAGGTGATTATACTTGGCTTGATTCAGATTATTGAGAAACAAGGCTTGGCTGTTGTGTGATGGCTCAGGTATTTTAAGGAATGGGGTTGGCATTATCTTTAGGTGGAACAGATTGCCTATGATGTATTTTGGGGCTCAAAGCCTGACTCCTCCAAAATTCAGCCCTATTCTCTGTAAGAATAACCAACATTTGCAGCACTGGTTGCTTCCTTAGGTTAAGGCATCAAAGTTGTCTTTAGGAGCCTAGATGTGTTTTGATTAAGGGTAAACTAACTATCCAGTATCAGAAATCAGTTCCTTAATAGGGAGCAGGATCCTGGGATAGCACTCGGAATAGATTCGTTCTGATGGCTGGAAGGTTATCAGGAAAGAGTGGAACATCAAAGGGATGGTCAGCAACAAAGCAGGGAGGGGCTTCAGATGACTTGCTATATATACCTTTTTGCCCAACCCTTCCCTTAATGTCTTATTCTGCCGGGGTTGTTGGCTGTTTATTGAGCACCTGCAGTGGCTAGCCACTTTCATAGATGAATTTTGAGTACTTGACAAAAAAGGAAGTAGTACTGTCTCTATGTTAACAAACAACAGTCAGATTTACCTGACTTCTGTGATGCTGTCACTTGCCGTAGAATTCAAGGCTAGATCACTTATCTCCCAAGTCCAGTCAGTGATCTTTTGCATTGTATCTTGCTACCACTTCAAGCCAGGAAAGGGATGAGAGAATCGCCTGTGGCTGATTTATTGGCGCCTGTGGTTGCCCAGAGAGGCTGAGCAGGACTTTCAGCTGCCCTCTTTGCCTTAGAAAATGGAGCTGTGTGCTTCCACCCTATCTCCTGAGGGGAATGCGCAGGAGCCAGGCTGTCTAGCTGGGGAGGAGGGGCCCAAGAGTCTTGGCCGTAAAATATCCTGGCAGGGCAGTGCTGGGAAGTGTTGCATAATGCCCTCCCCACCACTGAACCAAAGTGATTTATTTACTGTGGCCCGTAGGTGGTGCTTGACCATCTTGTTAAAGAAAAACTTGTCCTTTTTTGTAATAATAGGGCCAGAACAGAGTTGGGGGTTTTATATTATTGCAGGGTTTTTTTCTTGTCTTAAAAAAGGAGTGCAGGTGCTCTTATCTTGATAAATTATAAAGTATTTGTACACCACTTCCTGTGCCCCCTTTCTGCTTATTTATTCCAATTGCATGTGAACTTCAATCTTTCGAGAGAAGAATGCTAAGAAAAATACTACTCCAATTTATAGTAACAGCCCAGGTTACGGAGTCGGACCTAGCTTTTGATCCCCACTTTATACTGTCTGCTAGCTGTGTGTTCTAAGCCCACATTTTTCCTCATCTGTAAAATAGAAATAAAAATAGCACATAGTCAAGGTGAGGACTAAACGAATGTACATAGAGCACTTAGCACAAGGCCTTGCGTGTGGTATTTACTCATAACAGTAGCTATTTTAACTAGAACAGAATTATTCCCTCTAGGATAGGAAAGATATTGCTGCTTGAACTTGCTTAGGGAGAGTAGAGGAAGAGGAAAGTATTTGAAATAAACATCAGTTTCAGGATTAGTAATTGAATTTATTCACACATCTGCTTTCCCTTTGCTTGCGGGAATTTTTTTCTTTTCTTTTTTTTAATCTTAACTGAAGAAAAAGTGTTTATATTATTGTTAGTTATTTTTGAAATTTTTCTAAATCATTTCTTCCCTATACATATCAATCATACAATGACATTTTGTTCCTTGTGAAAAACTCTAGGCGCTTTAAGCAAAGGGCTTCATTAACCCATCTGGATAACGTGTTTGTGGAGCATTCTGTGGCAAAGGAAGTATTGGTTCACCTATATTCAGAAATTATAATTATTCTTGTTTGTACTGTATTCTAGGTCTATACTAGCATTGTCGTTATCCAGCTTCCTACTGTCCTTTGAGTACCTTATTTTTTTCTTTCAGAAATGCAGTCATTTTTTTTTTTTTTAGTGGACTAAGAAGAATTGTTTATTTTCCTTCACAGGGTTCTGATTTTTTTAAGGTTCACTAGCAATTTGCACTTACCTTGTTAGCACTCTCGTTTGCCTGGTGCTGTGGCTTTATCAGGCATCCCACATGTTGGTTAGATGGTTAGAGATACAGTAGGCTGGCTGTGTCTGGCAACAGGCAGGCCCCAAACTAACGTTTCCCTGTTCCGTTAAAGGTTTCTAGAGCATAACTGCTCTTCCTGTGTCATCTACCACGTCTACTTCTTACCCTCTTCTCTAATATTTTCAGTGATTATTGTAAGCAGATGCCTAGAATTACTGCACATTTATCTCCATATTTTCAGATTTGCGATTTCCGTATCATCTTCAGATGTTATGAAAATAGGCATAATGGTGTATGAGAGTAAATACCTCTTTTTCCTAAATACTTTTTTAGAAGAAGTCTGAAAATAGTATGTTCCTCCTCTGCCCCCAGTGTCCAATTTACTAGTTTGAGAGCACTTTTGTTTCTTAGAATCTGGTTAATTTTTTTGTTTAAAGTTACAATTAGAATTACAATAGTTGATTTTTGTTCATTTAATGTAATTGGTATAATTCCCACATTTTGAGCACTTCTTGTAAAATTGCTTCTTTTTCTCTGTAATTTTACAGTGTGAAATATTCTCTTCGGTTTCCTTGGCTCCCTTCTAACACAGTGGTTCTTGACTGAGGCATCATATTAGAACAAGAGCTTTTTAAAAAAGGATCTGAGACTCAGTCTCAGCAATTCTGTTTGGCTTGGTCTAGAGTAGGACGCAGGCATCAGTACAACTCTACATTGAAAGTTTTACAGTACAGTCAGTGGTAAGAGCTACTATTTCGTGATAAAATGATCTCTGCGAACATTCTTTCTCTAGGTTATAAAATGTTATCCCTCCATAATCATCATGTGAAAGTACCATTAAAAAGTTAAAATCATTGTATAAAGTCTGTTATCACGTGGCACTTTGAATATTTCTGCTTTTACCTTTGTATTTATAGCCATGAGTACGTATCTCAAAAAAGCTGTACATATTCCTCTGCCAACTTTTCTGTCTCCTTGTCTTAATGATAATTTAATAATAAAGTCACAGTGGTAGGAACCACAGAGAAAATATCTAAGACTGTTTATTTTCTACAGGAACAGATGTCCTACTCCTTTTGTCCCATTTTTATTAAAGATTCTACAGGCTGAGAGAATGAAAAGCTGTATATTCCAGGATATTGTCTGGCTACCATAGATCTGAGAGTCCAGTCTAACTAATACAAAAGATTTTTTTAAATAAGTAAAAATCAAAAGATGTTAAATTTCAAGTTAACTTTGAATTAAACAAAAATGGATACTGGTATAAAGCTGTTCTAGTCTACTTAGTTTGAGCTAATCCAGAGTTACTACAATTTAGTTAGTAAACAAGGTTTTGTAGTCTCTCAAATATCAATACTAATTCTATTATTACAGTATAAATACCACTTTGATAATAGATACAGCATCTTAAGATGAAGCACTCTTTCATTTGGGCTCTCGTATTTGTAAATGTAATAAAATGATAAATTATTTTTTTGCAACTTCTCTCACATCTTAAAATTTCCACCCAAAATTCTTTTCTTTCCTTTTTTAAGATGTTATTTATTTATTAGAGCAGGAGGGAGAGGGAGAAGCAGGCTCCCCACTGAGCAGGGAGCCAGAGGTGGGGCTCCATCCCAGGACCCCAGGATCATGACCTGAGCCGAGGGCAGATGCTTAACCAACTGAGCCACCCATGTGCCCCTCCACCCAAAATTCTTAAATAAAACTTCTAAGATCTTTCTGTATGCATAGGAAGCTTTAGCTATTCCACATACTAGATAAATTAATATTGATGGTAAAAGAAAGGATGAGCAAAGGCTATATGAAAAACCTAGCTAATAAATTTACAAAGTAGGTTGTATTAGAAAATGTTTTTAATAACTTTGTGTTGTATTGGCTCTATTGACAGATAAAATCTGGTTGTGTTGCCTTAAAATGTCAAAGGTCTATTACTATACAAAGAAGTTTGAGTGAACCTATTATGTATCTAAGTTGTGGTGTTTTTTTCTTTTAAGCATTTCTGAATTCGTTTCATTTTATAAACTTGGAAAAATTTTCCCTTTATTCAATTCCATATATTTGCAAAATCTGCCATTAGTATGTATCTTAAAAGTTTCAGATGGGGGTTTTGAAGAAAGGGGATGAGTTAAAAGTCAGACTTGAAGTACTACCAGCACCATTTAATGGCTAGTCGTCTGACTTTGGGTACCTCTCCCACCTTCTCTGAGCCTATGGTTCCTCAACCATAAAATGGAACTAGTATTGTACCTGCTCTATTACCTCATAGGATTAAAAAAAGATAGCACGGGGCAGAGATTCTCAAAGTATGGTATGGTTCAGGGACCCCCCCAGAGGTTCCTGAAACCTTTTCAGGATCTACAAGGATCTTGCTTTTGCAAGGGCAAGATCTCTTAATATACTTGAATCGAAACAACTTGTGGCAACACATTGAGCACAGAAGCAAAAAACCCAGCTGTATTTTTTAAAGTCAGGTATTAAAGAATACTGTAAAATATAAAACGATGCTACCCTTCCCACTTACAAAATATATGTAGTTATTTTTTAGAAAAAAAATTTATGTTAATATATAATGGGTTTATTGTTATTTTAAATGAATTAAAAATTTTAAATGTCTCACTTTTAATTTTTTATATGGTAAATATTCATAAATACAACCCACATAAGCAACAGCTCTTTGTAGTCCCTAATGCTCCTCTTAAGAGTGTAAGTGGATCTTGAGGCCAGAACTTTTTTTTTTTTTAAGATTTTATTTATTTATTTGACAGAGAGAAACACACCGAGAGAGGGAACACAAGCAGGGGGAGTGGGAGAGGGAGAAGCAGGCCTCCCGCCAAGCAGGGAGCCCGATGTGGGGCTCGATCCCAGGACCCTGGGACCATGACCCGAGCTGAAGGCAGACGCTTAACGACTGAGCCACCCAGGCGCCCCGAGGCCAGAACTTTTTAGAACTGATAAAGGGTAATAATGGCTGAGTAGCTCCTCTTGGGACAATTCTGAACTAGAAACTACATTTGACCCTTGAACAGCGTGGGAATTAGGGGCATCAACCTCCCTGCACAGTCAAATATCTGCATTTAACTTAACACCTGCCCCCCCAGCCTCCCACGCTTAACTAATAATAGCCTACTATTGAATGCAAGCCTTACTGATAGCATAAACAGTCAATTAACATATTTTGTATGTTACATGTATTATATACTGTATTCTTACAATAAGCTAGAGAAAAGAAAAGAAAATGTTATTAAGAAAATCGTAAGGGGCACCTGGCTGGCTCTGTAGAGTGTGCGACTCTTGATCTCTGGGTTGTGAGTTCAAGCCCCATGTTGGGCCTAGAGCTTATTTTAAAAAAAAAGAAAAGAAAATCATAAGGAAGAGAAAATACATGTACAGTACTGTACTATGTTTATCCAAAAAAATCTGCATATAAGTGGGCCCATGCAGTTCAAACTGATGTGGTTCAAGGGTCAACTCTGTAACTTGAAAAAAAGCTTTAGAAACTATCAGATGGCATTTAAAAGTGACAGAAATCAGGCAGAAACTGGAATGAAGTCTATACTTGGAAGAAGGGAACAGCAGTGGATGAGTTTCCATTTGTATGGCTTTTATCCTGAGAGAAGGCTCCAATTGGTGACAGGAGGAGCCGGCCAAACTTAGGTTAATAACCTGTAATCTTACTTGCTTGAAGAAAAGAGGACAGAGTTCGGAGTGACCACATAGCTGGAAAGAAAAGGAAAATCCTAGAAAGGATTCTGGGAACCCCAAATACTGTGTATAATTCAGCTTGAATCTCTTGTCAACCCCCTAAACTTACACATATGTCGAACCTCCATACAGCACACCAACAACTAAAAAAACTGAACCAAAAGGGAGGCAGAATTTGGAGTTTAAGTCCAGCCAAGTTAATTGTAACAACAAAGCAAAAACATCAGTACTTTTTGGAAGAATATTACAGAATCTAGAGTCTTTACCACAGTAATCACAATGTCTAGGATATTGTCCAAAATGAAACAGGAAACTATCACCCTAATTAATGGAGATTGACTCCAAAATGACCCAGAGTTTGGGTTTGGCAGAGAAGACTTAAAGCAGCTATTATAACTATGCTCAAGAATGTAAAGCAAAATAAAGTGGTAATGTGTCAACAAATAGGAATTCTCAACAGAGAAATAGAAACTAAAAAGGAATGAGATGAAAATTTTAGACCTGGAAATATAATATCTGAAATTAAAAATTCACTGAGTTTAACAAAAATGACAGTCCGTGAACTTGTAGCTTAATAGAAAGTGTTTCATCTGAAACAAATTTTTTAAATCTTTTTATGCTTTTTTTTATTTTTTAAGATTTCATTTCTCTATTTTAGAGAGAGAATCCCAAGCAGACTCCGCGCGGAGTATGGAGCCCGACATGGGGCTTGATCCCTTGACCCTGAGATCACAATCCGAGCGGAAACCAAGAGCCAGACCCTCAACTGACTGAGCCACTCAGGCACCCCTGAAACAGAAAAATTATTTTATGTGAAAGTTCTATATAAACTTCATCACTATATATTAGCATCAGGGATTGTTACTCTAGGTTTCTTTCTTTCTTTTTTTTTTAAGATTTTATTTATATATTTGACAGAGACACAGCGAGAGAGGGAACACAAGCAGGGGGAGTGGGAGAGGGAGAAGCAGGCCTCCCGCCGAGCAGGGAGCCTGATGCGGGGCTCGATCCCAGGACCCTGGGATCATGACCCTAGCCGAAGGCAGACGCTTAACGGACTGAGCCACCCAGGTGCCCCTCTAGGTTTCCTTCAAGATCTAAACTCAGCTCTTCCCTCTGCCTTCATAGTGTGTGAATGGAAGCCATCTACAGAGTACTCTGAGATTCTCTCCTCACCTCAGCCATCTCCTTGCCACTGTCAGAAAGAAATCCATTTCTTCTCCATGGCTGACTGCTACACTTAGACTTTCGCTTGTGTTCCTTCTGGCTTCTGGAGATTCCACCCCTCTTCAGCCTGAAAGTCTTCTCTGAGCTGGAGCTGCCCATCATCAGTGTCTTATCCTATCTGTGCCTACCCTTTATGGCCTTTGCTGTCTAACATTCCCTTGCAGTGAAGAGATTTTGCTCTTGCTACTTTCGCAGACTATTGTCAGAGGTCACTAGAAATCTCTTAGTCACCACACTTGGGGTGTTTGTAATAGGCCTCATCCCCATGTTTCTCTGCAGTACTTTCCACCATTGGTGGAGCACTCCCCACCCAGGTTCTTGCCTTTCCTTCACCCCCGCCCTTTTCCCCCACTCAATGTTGATATGTTTTCTTATTACTCCTCTTCTTGTGTCTTTTTTGTGTTGTTTGGGGATTCATTCTTAGCTTTTTTTCCCCTCCTATTTTACTCAATAGTCCCATCCACTCCTGGTGGCTTCAGCTGTGTAATTACAGAGGACCTCCTCTCCCTGTCTAGCCCTGATCTCTAGAGTCCCAATCCTACATAATGTCTCCATTGATCACTGAACATTTCTACTCAGATGTCCTGGAGTGAACACCTTGAACTCACTGTGTCCAAAATGAAACTTCTCTTTTATGAAGCCAGTTTCTATGCCTCTTCTCTGGCATTCTGGGACCCTGCCTTTATATTGATACCTAACACATGACAGTTACTCTGCAAATATGACCTGAAGGGATGAATGAATTCTTCCAGTTATCCAAGCTGGAATTCTGAGACTTGCCTTGGACTTTATCTTCCCTGTGGCTGACCACATCCAGTCTGGCTGCCAAGTCATGTCAGTTCTATGTCTGGTGTATCTCTTGTATTCCTTCATTCCCACTGCCATTACTTGGATATTGCAGTGGACTTCTTGCTGGTCTTTATTTTTCCATACCTTTCCCTTGCTAATCTTTTTTATGTATTGCTACTAGAGCAATCTTGACTCAAAGGCCTGATGATGATGATGATGATCATGATGATGGTAATTGGTATTTACTGAACACTTACTGTGGCCTCACTATTTCTATGTGCTTATGTGCATTATCTTATTAAATCTATGTAACAACCTGTGAGGTAGATACTGTAATTATCCATATTTTACAAGTAAAACCAAGGACCAGAGAGTTAAGCATCTTCTCAAGATCACACAGCTAAATGACAGAATTGGAATTTTAATCCAAGCTGTCTAATTCCAGAGTCCAAGCTTTAACTACTATGCTGTTCTCCCTCCTGCAAAAACATCTTAACATCGTTCATTTCAAACACAAGTGGAGTACCTTTCAGTTTTACATTCGGTACCCTGTGTGAGCTGACCACAGCTCTTATTACCCACTTACTTTTGGTTTTTCTATGCCAAACTGAGTTCTTCAGTTACCTATATATTCACACTCCTCCCTGTAATTTTATTCATTCTATTTTTTCCTGCCTGGAATGCTATGTTCACCTTCTGCCTGTTCATCTAAATCCAGTTCAAATGGCTTATTTTTCATTGGGTTGCCTGATATTGATCTCCCCTTCATAGCATGTTCTCTGAAATGCTCCTTATGACATTTGCCACTTTTACTTCATATCATAATTACCATGTTTTATGTTTTGTCTCCCCTATTAGCCTGCAATCTTCTTTTTAAAATTTTTTTATTTAAATTCAATTTAATTAACATGTACTATATTATTAGTTTCAGAGGCAGAATTCAGTGTGTCATCAGTTGTATATAACACCCAGTGCTCATTACTTCAAGTGCCCTCCTTAATGCCCATCACACTGTTACCCCATCCCCTCCTCCAGCAACCCTCAGTTTGTTCCCCATAGTTAAGAATTTCTTATGGTTTGCCTCCCTCTCCATTTTCCTCTTATTTTATTTTTCCTTCCCTTCCCCTATGTCCATCTGTTTTGTTTCTTAAATTCCACATATGAGTGAGATCATATGGCATTTGTCTTTCTCTGACTGACTTATTTCACTTAGCATAATACCCTCTAGCTCCAACCACATCCTTGCAAATGGCAAGATTCCATTCTTTCAATAGCTGAGTAGTATTCCATTGTATATATACCATATCTTCTTATCCATTTATTTGTTGGTGGACATCTGGGCTCTTTCCATGTTTTGGCAATTGTGGACATCGCTGCTATAAACGTTGGGGTTCACGTTAGCCTGTGGTCTTCTTGGTTGCAGCATGTAAGTATTTTTCTTCTGTCCCCAGGCCTTGTATAATGCATGCCTTCAAATAATTTTTTCTTTATTAAGTTTCTCTTCAAAAAATGTTCAGTAAGCGAAGAATTTAACTGTTACTCATAGACCATTAACCACAAGATTTTTGTATATGTGGCTTTTTAGTGTGCCCTTTCTCATTTCCATGTGGTTCAGTAGTTCATTATACTAATGCACTATATATATATATATATGTCTGTGTGTGTGTATATATATATGTATGTAGATAGATCTGGTGAAAATGTTTATGATCTGAGGTGTTTTTTTTTTAACAATTTGTCAAGCTGTTTAAACTACTTCAGTTTGAACCATTTCATTGAATCTAAGACACATGTTTTTCACATGGTGAAATCTCCAGCATACAGTTTTATTTTGGTTTTTAAATCTCTCTCTAATAAATCGGTGGTGTTTTAGAATCCGGGTAATGCGGCAAATACAATAAATAGTGACTTTTAGTTAAATGGCTTTTTGGAACAATACTCACAATTTGGAGTTTGGTTTACACTCAGGTCTCTGTAGGTTCTGTTATTTTGTTCCCTCTTATTTCATTACTGCTTAAAGGCTTTTAAAATGAGATGGTAAGGAGTAAGAGTTTTGTTTTTTATTTTTTAATTGGGGGAGGTTTGGGAGAAACTTAATGTTTGAATAAGTATAATTTTTAAAAGTAATGTATGAATAGAATTAAAAGCAGCAAGTTGCAGGATTCTTAAAATACAATATTATTTATATAAAATTTTAAAACATGCAAAATAATACCATACCTTCTGAAGGGATACATACAGATGCAGTAGGAACATGATGATGTTACAAGACAGTCATAAACACCAAAGTCTGGATGATGATTACCTTTGGAGGCAAGGTAATGGGTAGTTAGAATGAGGGAGAGATAGTAGGGGGTCTCTACCACATTTGTAATGTTTACCTTATGTGCTCAGGGGTGGCTGGCTGGCTGCATGTTTGTCACATTGATCTCTGTACCTATTTGTCTATCTGAAATACTTCGTAATTTTTTTTTAATATTTAATTTATTTATTTGACAGGCACAGCGAGAGAGGGAACACAAGCAGGGGGAGTGGGAGAGGGAGAAGCAGGCTTCCCGAGGAGCAGGGAGCCCGATGCGGGGCTCGATCCCAGGGCCCTGGGATCATGACCCGAGCCGAAGGCAGACACTCAACGACTGAGCCACCCAGGCACCCCCTTCATAATTTTTAAAAATGAGGGGAAAAGGAATACATGTTGGAATGTACTTATGATGTTAAACTTCAATAAAAAGATTTAAGTTCAGGGTGCCTGGGTGGCTCAGTTGGTTAAGTGTCCGACTCGATTTCAACTCAGGTTATGATCTCAGGGTCCTGAGATGGAACCCCACGTCAGGCTCCATGCTCAGCACAGAGTCTCCTTAAGATCCTCTCCCTCTCCCTCTGCTCCCCACCCCCAGCTCGCTTAAGGTCGTTCTCTCTCTCAAGAAAAAAAAAAAAAAGAATTTAAGTTTAAACAGTACAATTCCCCCACCCTGCTCCCTTGTTTCCCTCCCAGAAGCAAACATTTCACTCATTTCTTTGAATCTTTCCAGAGATGTGTACATAAACAAGAATATATTTCTGTATAAATTTCTCCCCTACCTTTAAAATAACCACTCCACCCCCTTTTGCATAAATAGTAGTCTTCTCTGTACAATTTCATGCTTTGCTTTTTTTTACTTAATATATCTTAGAGAGTATTTCATATCAGTACATTAAATATGTAATTTTAATAAAAATAGATTTAACTTTGTATCAGTAATAATTACCTTTTTTGTTTACCAGTTATAGCCTAGATTTTATCCATTAATAAGTATTTGTTTCTGTATCAGATTTGTGTAAGCAAATTAAGCAGCAGGAAATCTGGATTTTTCCCTAGTTCCCCTTTCCAAACATTCTTGAGGCTTCCCGAGATATCTTGATGTATAACCTGACCATTCCCTAGGCATCTCCAGTTTGTGGGTCATGTTCTCTCTGGGAGGTGGAAAGGGAGGACATTTGGGTTCTGGAGCCCAATGACCAGGTTTGAATCCCCTGCTCTGCCACTTATTAGCAGTGTGACTTGAGTAAATTAACTCTTTGTACTGATTCAGTTTCTTCATCTGTACATGCACTGAATATTCCCTTTCTTGTATAGTCATATTGAGAGCTAAATGAGTGAAAAGTGCCTGACACACAGGAAACACTGTAAATGTTGGCTAGTTTTATTATATTATTGATCACTCAGCTGTCTGCTGCCCAAGCTGTGGCCAGTCTCCGGACAGCTAACTCCACACTGTCATCACTGACCTCCTTAGACTTTGGTCTCTGGCTAGTGAGGAAACTTCATTCCCTTCTTCAGAAACTGCTCTTTTAGAGAAGGTTCTCCCAGCTGGCCAGTGATGCCCTTTATACGACAGCTGCCTTCTCCTTAAGGCACCGGGTCTGTCTACACAGTCGGGATGAAGCAGAGCCTCCAATCTGCCTGGAACTCTGGCACTCTTGAATCCCTTGCTGCTCACACTAGACTTCTCTGCCATAATTCTTATGCATGTTTTTCCTCATGCATGATTTTTCCAAGACCAGTGGTCCCATTCTGTATTGTTCCTTCAGGAGCCTCCATGCTTGTATGTGTCTGAATCCAGTTAATATCAGGGTTTAGGCTCTTTCCATTGGGTTCCCGGGCCCCATGTAAATCATGGGATGTGGCTTGGTATCTATTTTAAGGGCTCCTGCACATACTGTGACTGATCATGTTTCCCAAACATACCGTATGATAGTTAGAGGGCCAGTGTCCCCTGAGCTCACCGGGCTCCCTACGGAGCACTGACAGCTCTAGCCCAGCCAGGACAGTGATATGGACAGTTAGAGCTAACACATGAATAGCAGTTTCCATTACAAGGTGCTTTTCACATAACTTAACTCCTGTAGCTCTGAGGAAGGGGTCAGTATGACTAGAAGCACGGTCACATAGATAAAAAAAGACGGCCTACCTTTTGCTTCTGTGTTACTCATACCAAGCTACCTTCTTAGATGAAAAAAGACCATATTTTGCAGTTTTTTTTTTCTTTTTTTTTTTTTTTAAAGATTTTATTTATTTAACAGAGAGAAAGACAGCCAGAGAGGGAACACAAGCAGGGGGAGCGGGAGAGGGAGAAGCAGGCTTCCCGCTGAGCAGGGAGCCCAATGCGGGGCTCGATCCCAGGACCCCGGGACCATGACCTGAGCCGAAGGCAGACGCTTAACGACTGAGCCACCCAGGCGCCCTATTTTGCAGTTTTAATGAGTGGATTTAATGTTAGCTAGGTTTGGGGTGAAATTAACAGTATTAAAAACTATTAAGTAATCTCATTTAAATTTAGGCCTCCTTGTACTCTGTAGGTTTGTGTGAACTGTAGCTAATTTTGTAAAAAAAAAAAAAAATTGTCCTTTTTCTCAGAGCCACAATGGACACAGCTAGCCATAGCCTTGTCCTTCTGCAGCAGCTGAACATGCAGCGAGAATTTGGTTTTCTGTGTGATTGCACAGTTGCCATTGGAGATGTTTACTTCAAAGCCCACAGAGCAGTGCTTGCTGCTTTTTCTAACTATTTCAAGATGATATTTATTCACCAAACAAGGTAAGGATGTGCTTTTGTAAATCAGAAGAGTTTTTAATGTTGTGATATAGCTAAGCCTTATTATAACATCATTTGGGGGATTCTTTGTTATGGGGTCACCTTAAGAAGTGTGTGTGTGTGTGTATATATATATATATATATATATATATATATATTTTTTTTTTTTTTTTTTTTTTACACATCCAGTAATTCATCTCAGTGTGTAGGATCCATGGTGGAAGGTAAAAATGAAAACAATAATAGCTAAAAGTTACTGAAGGCTTAGCCCATAAGTATTTACCTAATGTACATTCTACTATTATCCATACTATTTTAGAGAAAAGGAAACTGAGACTGAGTCAAGTAACTGGCCCATCCAGGATTATACAGCTAGTAAGTTATCCTCAAATGCAGATCTGTGCTTTTAACGATCTATGTTCTGACTCACTGAATTGTTGATATCTATTCTATAACACTTTCATAACAAGAGTATAATGTCATAATTCTACACACCTTATATTCCATATTACAGTTCAGAAGACATTTGTTTCAAATACTTTTTTTCAAAAAGTGTTTTGATTTTTTGAATGTGGATTATCCCAACATGATGGGTATGTAGGGAGTGGGCAGGAAAGTCATATTCAGATTCTGAGCTCTTAAAGAATAGTTTTAATCCACCCTAGGTTGAAAGGGATAGAATTCTCTCTGTTTTTTTTAAATGACCTTGCATGAAATACTTAGTAGTCTAGCCTCAATCACACATTTTCATTTACCTGTTCATTCATTTAAATATTTGTTGGGTACTTACATGTAAGCACTGTATTAGACCCCAGTAACAGGCTAGTAATGCTCCCTATCCTCAAGGAGTTAGTTAGTTCATAGTTTAATAGAGAACACATGTAAAGAAAAAAATTGCGGTGTAATTGATCTGTCTGTGCCTCAGTTTCCTTCTCTGTAAAACACTGGCATAGCATGTATACTCACCCCATGGTGTTGAGAAGATTAAATGGATTAATAATATTAAAATGCTTAGAACAGAGCTTTGCCCTGTCAGCTACTGTTATCAATAACTAATGTGATACGTCTATAACAGAAGTGTCGTACAAGGTAGAGTGGAGTGTCAGCAGCCCTATTTTAAGGAGGTTGGAATAGGCTTTACAGAAGCCCTGGATCTTGAAGGATCAGGAGGAGTTTTTTGGATATTGTAAAGGAATGCAAGAAAGTACATTGCAGGCAGAGGGAAAATTGCATGAAAACATAGGCAGATATGAACCGGGCTAGTACATTGAGGAAACAGAATAGACCAGAATGGTTGGAATGCATGACACAAAGTGGGGAGGAGGTTGGAGTGGGGGACATGTAATGGGTGGTGTCAATGTAGAAACTAGATTAGGAACAGTGCCTTCACATCAGTCTCGTCTAAAAGCTATGAGTTGGTTCAGCTCCCAAAGCGCCTGTTGGGAGCCAGGCACCATGCTAAACTAAATCCAAGAGATACAAAGGTGTCAGGCCTGCTACGTGGTATCTCTGTCGAGCAACTAAAAATCCTCAGTTAACAGCTCTGTGCTGATATAAAAAACCCCTGCCACAGACCCTGGAAGTGGGTGTGTGAGAGCTAAGATTGAAACCCAAGAGGGAATCCTGAGATAAGGGGACTAAAGAAATGGATTGGCAGCATCTGATACCCTGTGCATTCTGAAGCAGGCAGGAACGTTTGCTTCGGGGAAGGTAAGTCCATTGACTGGTGCCATTGTTCCCTGACGTCCAACACTTCCCTCACGTTCTCTTTATCCTAATTTTGCAGGGCGTTTGCTGATTTCTTGTTATGCTGTTATTTCTATTATCTGAATTGTAGATTCATATTTAAAAATTGAGCTTGGGGTTATTTTTAAAGTTTTTCAAAGTTATACCTATATTCATTTGTGATTTGAAGAGTAGATATATTACTATAGTTTGGAAGCCAAAATAAGATTAGTATAATTTAAATTCTAAATATTACCAATTTTAATAGATCCTTTTAAAATTTTAAATATTTTTTATTTTGGTAAAATATATACAACATAAAATTTGCCATTTTGACCATTTTAATCATACAACTCACTGGCGTTAGGTACATTCACAGTGTTGTGCAACCATCACCACTTACCATTTCCAAAATTTTGCATCACCCTAAACATCAACTCTGTACCCATTAAGCAATAACTCCTCATCTCCCCCACCTGACCCCAAGCTCCTGGTAAACTCTAATCTACTTTCTGTCTCCATGAATTTGCCTATTATAAGTGGCACCATACAAAATTTGTCCTTTTGAGTCTGGCTTATTTCACTTACCAAACGTTTTCCAGGTTCACCCATGTTGTAACATCATTCAGAACTTCATTCCTTTCTTTGGCTGAATAATATGCCACTGTACGTATATGCCACATTTCGCTTATCCATTCATCTGTTGATGGACACTTGGGTTGTTTCCACCTTTTGGCTAATGTGAGTAATGCTGTGATGAACACTGGCGTACAGGTGTCTTTTGGGTCCGTGTTTTCAGTTCTTTTGGTTATGTATTCAAAAGACTGTTAAGTTCCTTAAGCAGGAGGTATCTGTTTCATTCATTATGTTTTTCCTCCCTGGCACCTAGTATAGTGCCTACCACTTAGGAGTCACTAATTGTTCAACTAATCAGAATATCTGTGTGTGCTTCCCAACTTTAGGCGGTAGGTTGAATACATGAAGACTTGTTGCTGGGCCATAAAGCTGGTGTACTGTGAATGTTTAATTTTCTGTTGATATATTTCATCAAGGCAGATCGCTGAGTCTGAACTTCTTAGGAAGAAATTGCATTAGCCTAAGACTGTATAGTGCTAACCAAAAGGCCAGCTGGTCATTTTATCTTGTGTGGGTCTGTTTTTTTTGTTTGTTTGTTTTTAACAGTGAATGCATAAAAATACAACCAACTGACATCCAGCCTGACATATTCAGCTATTTGTTGCACATTATGTACACGGGGAAAGGGCCAAAACAGATTGTGGATCACAGTCGTTTGGAGGAAGGGATTCGATTTCTTCACGCCGACTACCTTTCTCACATTGCGACTGAAATGAATCAAGCGTTCTCACCAGAGACTGTGCAGTCCTCAAATTTGTATGGCATTCAGATCTCAACGACCCAAAAGACAGCTGTCAAGCCCGGGCTGGAGGTCAAGGAAGCTCCTTCCAGTAACAGTGGTAACAGAGCTGCTGTCCAGGGGGACCACCGCCAGTTGCAGCTCTCTCTGGCTATCGGGCTGGATGACGGCACTGCAGAACAGCAGAGGGCCCGTCCTGCCGCCCAGGCCTCGGAGGGGCGCCAGGAGCCCCCAGTGTCCATCAAGCAGGAGACATATGACCCAGAGTCTGCGCTCTCCCAGAGCCACCCCTCACCCTCATCCGAGGTGACAGGCCCCACTTTCACCGAAAGCAGCATCAAAACACACTTGTGCCATTACTGTGGGGAACGTTTTGATTCCCGTAGTAACCTACGGCAACATCTCCATACCCATGTGTCTGGATCCCTCCCATTTGGTGTCCCTGCTTCCATTCTGGAAAGCAATGACCTTGGTGAAGTGCATCCACTTAATGAAAATAGTGAGGCCCTTGAATGCCGCAGGCTCAGCTCCTTCATTGTCACGGAGAATGAGCAGCAGCGTGACCACTCAAACCAGGGTGCCACAGAGCCTCTGCACATCAGTCAAGTGGCTTTGATCTCCAAAGACACAGAGCCAGTAGAATTAAACTGTAATTTTTCTTTCTCAAGGAAAAGAAAAATCAGCTGTTCCATCTGTGGTCATAAATTTCTCCGAAAAAGCCAGTTGCTAGAACACATGTATACACACAAAGGTAAATCTTACAGATATAACCGATGCCAAAGGTTTGGCAATGCGTTAGCCCAGAGATTTCAGCCATATTGTGACAGTTGGTCTGATGTCCCCCTGAAAAGTTCTCGCTTGTCACAAGAGCAGTTAGATTCACCTTGTGCCTTAGAGTCAGAGCTCACGCAAGAAAATGCAGACACTATCCTTGTGGAGTAGCAGTTTCTCCTTCATGATGTTTATACCCATTCGGAAAAAGAAAATTCACATGCATTTTTATTCATGAATTATTTTCCTCCTCCACTTCTATTAACTTTTTTTCTTTACCATTGATTCACAGTTTTAAGGTTGTATATATGAGGTCTTCTTATTGTAAGATATACATATGGCTATTAAAATGTAGCCTTCAAGTAAAGCTATGAACATTCATAAATCACAATTTAGAAATCAGAAATCAATGTAGGAACTATGGAACTTTAAATATTTATAGAATTTCTAAGTTGTAGTGAATCAGTAAAACCAAATTGAAAATGAAGTAAATGAAATATTTTTTAAAGAACATTGTAGACTATCACTTTTGGCTAATTTTTCACATGAATACGCCACTATGAAGACTATTTAAAAATATTTGCTGCCATATAGGAAGTTAAAGTTATTCTAATGCATAACTATATGTTATAATCTATACAAATTTTGCTTTAAGGCGTAGCTATAATCATAAGTAGTTTTAAAATCACTTTTTTTTTAGATTTTTTTTTTTTTTTTTTGGACAGAGAGAGAGATAACAAGACAGGGAACACAAGCAGGGGGAGTGGGAGAGGGAGAAGCAGGCTTCCCACTGAGCAGGGAGCCCGATGTGGGGCTCCATCCCAGGACCCTGGGATCGTGACCTGAGCCGAAGGCAGACGCCTAACGACTGAGCCACCCAGGCGCACCTTAAAATCACTTTTTACTTATTAGCTCTGCAGCATCTTACCTGGCTTTTATTTTTTGATATTGAGCATACCTCATTTTTAATAAATATTCTAGTGAAAAGAGAGAAAGGGAGAAGATTCAGACATTAAAATCCTACGGAGAGAAATAGGAAGATTCATATATACAGACAAACATAGAGACAGATTCAGATAGATCTACACTGACCAACACCCAGTGTTGTTACCTTCACCTAGAGCATTTTCTTAAAGACCATAAGAACAATTTGAGATTTTTTTATGACCAGAGGTTTACATCAGTTTTTAAAGAAAATGATAAAATATAAATTATCTTTCTACTCTCAGTGTCAGAGGATTTTCTAGGCTGCCCAAGTTGATGTTGATTTTCTAAGTGTCACTTGAAAAAGTAATTCTTCAATGACACAGTTTTCATTTTTTTCTGATCCATAACTAGCAGAGTAGATACAATGTCCTTGAAGTATGTCTAAAATCCATGATAGCTTTCCCTTTGTGAATAAACTTAGCTCCCTTTTATAGCAGTGAAACTTACAAAGCTATAACATCAGAAAAATTAAAACTGATGGACTAAACGATAGATTCTCCTTCTTTCTGTAGCTGGGGGATAGCTGGTCAAACTTCACCATAAAGGATGGACCTAAATTGTTTCTGAAATGTTTACATTTCGAAGATTAGATAGTCCAGAATAACAAAAGAGAGAGGCTTTGAAACAGCCCCATCTTTTTTGTATGCTGCCCGGTTCAAAGCCTCACAGACATGTTAGTAGATCTGGTTTGTGAGGCTTAGAAATTAAGTGTATACAGAAACTCTGAGCTCCTTTATGATGGCGTCCTTCTGAGGACACCTCCTGACAGTGTCAGGGTTCAGTCAGAAGGGAGCCTCTAGCTCATTCTGAGGGCACAAAAGGTTTTCTGTGGGTAAACAGTGAGGTTAGGTGAATTATGAAATGATAAGTTTTTCTTGAAGGCTGAATGAAGAAACCACTGGGCATTGTCTAAGGTAGTTGAGTTTCCGTCTCAGACAAATGACTAAAGCTTCCTGGGGTCAAGATTGAAATGTGTTGAGAAAGAAATCTAACTAGCTATTGATATAGGATCAATTATGTTGGGAGTGGTTAAAAACAAATGTGTTGCTCTTTGGGGTCAGAACTTCATCTAGTCTTAAGTCATTTAAGCAATTTTTCAAATTTACACTCCCCTCAAAGATTTCATCTCATAGGATGAACACAAATATTAACATTGATTTTGTATTTTAGGCTATTCAGGATATATTCCCTAGCCTTCTTCAAGTAAAATTTTATTTTTCTCATTAGGATAACAATTTTTCTGATTTCTTTCTTCTCTGTTCTTTCCTTCCTGCCCAGTCGTTAGTCCTTGATACAAGAAATGTGTAGCTAAAGGGTGGATTGAGGGTGCATATGAATTGAGGGGTAGTGCAGCACTGCCGGGCAGAGTCTGAAGAAATTGTTAAGTTTGCTGTGGCGGATTAGCCATGGCAGACAACATTAATTTAAAGCTGAAATATATCTCCATTTGTTGGGTGTTAAGAATGTAATGGTTAACTGTATTTTTATTATCATTCATATAGTTCCTTTTGATATTAGAAGTTCAAAGCAAATTTTCTTTCTTTAGTCTTTTTTTTTTTTTAAGATTTTATTTCTTTGAGAGAGAGAGGGAGCACGAGTGGAGGGAGGGTCAGTGGGTGAGGGACTAGCAGACTCCACGCTGAGCAGGGAGCCCGATGTGGAGCTCAATCCCAGCACCCTGGGATCATGACCTGAGCCCAAGGCAGACACTTAACCGACTGAGCCACCCAGGCACCCCTTTCCTTAGTCTTCATAGTATTCTCTGTTTTAGGAAGTGGAAAAATGTTAACTCCATTTCATAGAAAAAAAAGTCCCACGAGGTAGGTTCCAGAGAGCCAGTGAATAGTGGTGTGGGGACTGACCCCACTTTAATTTTTTTCATTCATTCGACAGACATATTTTTAAAATAACTGTTGGGGTGCCTGGGTGGCTCAGTCGTTAAGCATCTGCCTTCGGCTCAGGTCATGATCCCAGGGTCCTGGGATCGAGCCCTGCATTGGGCTCCCTGCTCCGCGGAGAGCCTGCCTCTCCCTCTCCCACGGCCCCTCTTGTGTTCCTGCTCTTGCTATCTCTCTCTGACAAATAAATAAATAAAATCTTAAAAATAAAATAAAATAAAATAAAATAACTGTTATATGATTAATGAATGCTGTGCCCTGAGTGTATTTTTTTAAGACATGATTCCTTACTAAGAAAATCTGTTTTGGATAAAAAAAGTTTCTTCCAGCTAAACCCTTTAGTTTTGACCATGTCATCTGCAAAATGGAGCTTTAATCTTAACCATATAATACAGTTTGCATAATGGTTACCAAGCTCTTCAAACGGGAAATGCTATATGCACCTTAATCAATGTATTAGGCAAATACTAAACAGACATTTTCTTCTTGGATCAGCTTAGAATTTTCCCTTCTTTCCAGATCCTACATATAGTTCTTTTCTGGAGAAAAACAGACTTGTTTCAGTATTTGTCACTATTAGCATATTGTCACAACTCTGGAACTCATAAAGTGAAGTCTGCCTTATAAGAAAACCAAAATTTCTTTAATAAAGCTATTTTTTCTTTTTTTCTTTTAAAGATTTTATTTATTTATTTGAGACAGAATGAGAGAGAGAGAGAGAGCACATGAGAGGGGGGAGGGTCAGAGGGAGAAGCAGGCTCCCCGCCGAGCAGGGAGCCCGATGCGGGACTCGATCCAGGGACTCCAGGATCATGACCTGAGCCGAAGGCAGTCGCTTAACCAACTGAGCCACCCAGGCGCCCAAGCTATTTTTTTTCTTTTTTTTTTTTTTTAAAGATTTTATTTATTTATTCGACAGAGAGAGCGAGAGAGTACAAGCAGGGGGAGCAGTAGAGGGAGAGGGAGAAGCAGGCTTCCTGCTGAGCAGGGAGCCAGATGTGGGGCTCCATCCCAGGACCCTGAGATCATGACCTGAGCCAAACGCAGACGCTTAACCATCTGAGCCACCCAGGCGCCCCGAAAACCAAAATTTCTTGATTTATGTATCTTGAGATTATTATTTCATGCTCTGCTTTTCTGATTTCCCATTTGTAAAGTGGATATTAGTAATACCTACCTCACAGGGGTGTTGTGAGGATTTGTATTAAAATTTTGTTAAGTTTGGGGCACCTGGGTGGCTCGGTTAGGTGTGCGTCTCTTGATTTCAGCTCAGTTATGATATCAAGGTCCTGAGAACGAGCCCCACATTGGGCTCCATGCTGGGAGTGGAGCCTGCTTAAGATTCTCTCTCCCTCTCCCCCTGCCCCTCTACCCCCTTCTCTAACAACAAAAAAATTGTGTTAAGTTCTCTTTAGTATTTTTTTTTTTTAAGATTTTATTATTTATCTATTTGACAAAAAGAGACACAGCGAGAGAGGGAACATAAGCAGGGGGAGTGGGAGAGGGAGAAGCAGGCCTCCTGCCGAGCAGAGAGCCCTATGTGGGGCTCGATCCCAGGACCCTGGGATCATGACCTGAGCCGAAGGCAGACGCTTAACGACTGAGCCACGCAGGTGCCCCTCTCTTAGTATTCTCAATAAAAACCAACCATATAAAGAAAACTATATGTGTTCTATAGCTAAACCTATTAACTTCAGGATTCCAACCTGTAAACTCTAGAATGTCTTAGAAGCAGTCATATATTATTTAATACTCAGTAATTAATTGACACAATTCTTATTTTTTAGAAATATTCTGGAAACAGCAATGTTGCTGGAATTCCTTTTCTACTGTAGTTTAACCACCCGTACTTCTCTTTAGCCTTTAGGAAGAAGGATATTAGTTCTTTGGTATTACAGGGAATAAAACCTTGCCAGTTTCAGCCTCCTGGAAAGTTCCCCCAAACATATTGTTTACATATGGGAAAAGGAACAAAAGCAATGGAGAAAATATCGTTTTCATTTCTTTGATGTAATCATCTAAAAAGTAAATAGGGACAAGAAATAGAGTGGGGATAATAACATAGTGATTCATTATTGGAAGGAATTCATAATGGAAAGGCCTCACTTTATTTATTTTTTTAAAAGATTTTATTTATTTGACAGAGAAAGAGCGAGAGAGGGAACACAAGCAGGGGGAGTGGGAGAGGGAGAAGCAGGCTTCCCGCAGAGCAGGGAGCCCAATGTGGGGCTCGATCCCAGGACCCTGGGACCATGACCTGAGCCGAAGGCAGACGCTTAACGACTGAGCCACCCAGGCGCCCCAGGAAAGGTCTCACTTTAAACGGAAGGAAATACATATTAATCATGGAAAAAGAGAGTCTGGAAGATGGTACAATTCCATTGATGTTTATCTGCACAGGCAAATTCTTACTTTGTAACCCAGATCCTTGATAAGTGTAATTTTTTAGTAGTAATTGAGGTAAAATAAGCCACATGAAGAGTTTTTATAATGTAATTTGTGTCTTTGTATGTTTTAAACTAAATGTAGCTCTGTGGTATTTTATTATAATTTTTAAATTTCTACGAGTGAAATCTAGAACTGATTGTTCTCTGCTGTATTGCCATGTTTGTATGGTTGGACTTTTTGAAAACTGGTAGGATTATACAGTCCCAAGTCTGGATGTCTTAAAAACACGGAATCACAGACTGATTTCTGTCTTCGAGACCTGGAAGCATCTGCTGTGCGTCAGTGTGCATCTGTGCTACATTCGATTACTTAGTAGATACTGCTCCAACGCATTGGACATGAACTGCCATCAACTCTTCTGTTTTGTGCCAAATAAAGTCATTTAGTCAGACTAGATCAGATATCAAGTTAAACTCGTTTCAGAGAAACTTGGATTTCAAAAATGTGTGCAATAAAAAAGGCCCAGTGAAGAAATCTTCCACGTACGAGTAACACATGGCGAATCCGGAGACTGGTGAGCAGGGCACTGTATGGCGGAGCTCTTCCACCTTATGGACTTTGAGTTTGCCTCAGAAACATTATTTTAGAAAGTTTGGTATCCTCTGTTTGGAATGAAAACAGTGCATTTCATGTATTTTATCATGGCAAATAAATTAATGTGACTTGATTATAAACAAAACCTTTTTTTAGTCCAGCTTATAGACTGTGTTCTCATTTTACAGCAGGGTCTGCCCGATGTTGTCCTCCTAGCACCGGGGTCAGTACGTCTCTGTGCCAGGCAACATCTTGGACGTGTGAGGCACAAATGCATCACTGAGCCCCGTTCTTATCAACCGTAATCTGTGTGAATAGAAAATTGGCTTCCTACTCAGGTGCCTTCCAACTGCCATCTCTGGAAAGAAAGGTAACATCTAGCCACTGCCGAGTAGTTCCCTGCTTTGCTTTCTTCTTCCCTATTTACTGTATTTTCTCTTGTAATGTAATCAACAACAGTGGTTCTCAACCAGCATATGTTAGTCAGTGTTCTCCAGAGAAACAACCAACAGTGTGTATGTGCACAGAGAGGTTGATTGATTATAGGGAATTGGCTCACACAAACATGGAGGCTGAGATGTCCCAAGATCTACAGCTGGCAAGCTGGAGACCCAAGAGAGCTGATGGTGTAATTCCAGTCCAAAAGCCAGTAGGCTCAAGACTCACAAGGGCAGGAAAAGTTCCCTTTGCTCTCAGAGGGTCAGCCTTTTTGTTCTATTCAGGCCTTCCACTGATTGGATGAGGGCCACTCACTTTAGGGAGGGCAATCTGCTTTACTCAGTCTACTGATTCAAACAAATGTTTATCTCATCCAAAGACACCTTCACAGTCACACCCAGAATGTTTATCCAAATATCTGAGCACCTGTGGCCAGGTGACACTTAACCATACACAGGGTGATCCCTCTCACCATAGGGACATTTTGTAACACAGATGTTTTCAGTTGTCACAACTGGGGGGGGGGATGTTGCTACTGGCATCTAGCGGGTAGAGGTCAGGGATGCTGCTAAACATCTCACAGTGCAGGAGACCGTCCCCCCACCTTCCCTGCCCACAATAAAGAATTATCCAGCCCAAAACATCGGTAGTGCTAAAGTTGACTAATCCTGGTCCAAAAGCTTAAAATAAGTTTTGTGATGGTTGTCAAGGGCTAAAGGAGTACATACAGAGTATGAGATGGGTTAGTTCAGAATTAAACTCTATTTGTATTATCTTCTATCCCAGCTCTTAAAAAATAAAAAATAGGATTAAAAA
Source organism: Halichoerus grypus (assembly GCF_964656455.1). Classification (NCBI taxonomy): domain Eukaryota; kingdom Metazoa; phylum Chordata; class Mammalia; order Carnivora; family Phocidae; genus Halichoerus; species Halichoerus grypus. Next base: position 116,584,353 of record NC_135719.1, on the reverse strand, counting down.
TCAGCTGTATTAAGCAGCAAAGAAGTTTTAAATCTATTCACATAATGTTTGAATTTAACAACTGTGTCTCTAACAAGATCTTCTTGTGAAATTAAAATGTGATCGTAGGTTATAATTCATGTAAATTTTTAATCTGGCCAAAAGGTGGCACCAATGTATCTTTTAAAAATCTATTTTACATATGCTCAAATTTGGCATCACTGTTTAATTCACTATTTATTTAGTACTTAGCTACTCCTGGACCTTGTTTTATTTAGTCATGACAAGATTTTTCCTAGAATTCCATAGTGTGTTGGGTACCTCTGTGTTTTGACATCCCTCTTTTTTTTTTAAATTTTGTTTGTTTGAGAGAGAGAGAGAGAGAGAGAGCACGCCCATGAGCAGGGGCGGGGGCGCAGAGGGAGAGGGAGAAGCAGACTCCCCGCTAAGCAGGGGCTCCATCTCAGGATCCTGGGATCATGACCTGAGCCAAAGGCAGCCGCTTAACCAACTGAGCCACCCAGGCGCCCCGCTGCTTGCAATATTATTATTATTAATACCCTAGAACTTTGTACCTAATCACTAAATGCTTCTCTTAAATTCCTTTTATAGCTGAGTAGCCAATGTGGAGAATAAGCCCATCTCCTCTCACATAAATTATCATCCATTGTTTATACAACGTTGAAACTTTTTTCATTGAAACAACTTGGTGATATTGTATCAAAATAACAGAAATAAAATATCTTCCCCTAAACTATTAGAAAACTATGGTGTCCTTTCATGCCAGAAATCTGAAGGAATAGTAGTACTCTGGGAAAAGTTGTCTGCACAACTGAATTGGTCCTTGCTCTCCTGGGGACTGGGAGAGAGGCTTGTGTGGGAAGGAAGCCTGAGAAGGAGGCCCTCATCAGCTGTAGTTGTTACTCCTTGTCTGGTTTGAATTTCTGGATGGTCCAGGTTAGATTTGTGTGGACCAAATAGGCCCTGGCAGAATGAGGTCTTGTGAATTTAGTTTTGCCACATTTTTCTGTAGTGGGAGCCGTATGGGACTTAGTTCAAACCATATGTAGGGAAATATCTAATTAAAAAAGGGGCTTTGGGGGGCGCCTGGGTGGCTCAGTCGTTAAGCGTCTGCTTTGGCTCGGGTCATGATCCCGGGGTCCTCGGACCGAGCCCCACATCAGGCTCCCTGCTCGGAGGGAAGCCTGCTTCTCCCTCTCCCACTCCCCCTGCTTGTGTTCCCTCTCTCACTGTGTCTCTCTGTCAAATAAATAAAATATTTTAAAAAAAAAAAAGGGTTTTTTGGTAACTGTCATTTGTTCTAAGTGCCTTGTAGGTTCTAAAGAACCGCTATAGGTTCTTTAGAAGAAGGATATAACATTTGCAAAGGTGAGAGAAAAGGTTTTAAAATGCAGACCAGAGGGGCGCCTGGGTGACTCGGTTGGTTAAATGTCCAACTCTTGGTTTCGGCTCAGGTCATGATCTCAGGGTCCTGAGATCGAGCTCAAGCTCCACGTTGGGCTCCCCGTTTAGCGGGGAGTCTGCTTGAGATTCTGTCTCCCTCTCCCTTTGCCCCACCCGCACCTTGTGTGCACGCGTATGTCTCTCTCTCTCAGATAAATACATCTTTTTTGGGGTGCCTGGGTGGCTCAGTCGTTAAGCATCTGTCTTCGGCTCAGGTCATGATCCCAGGGTCCTGGGATCGAGCCCCGCATGAGGCTCCCTGCTCAGCATGGAGCCTGCTTCTCCTTCTCCCTCTGCCCCTCCACCTGCTTGTTCAATCTCTCTCTGTCAAATAAATAAATAAAATCTTTAAAAAGTAAAAAAAAATAAAAAATAAATACATCTTTTTTAAAAATAAACATTAAAAAATGCAGACTAGAGATTTCAGCAGAGTCTCCAAGTTTTTTTGTTTTTTGTTTTTACCAGACCAGTTCTCATTTTGCAACTGCCCTTCTTTCACATATGTGCAAAGTCTGGTGCTATAAGCTCAGTGGTTCCTGTCTTCTCTTTCCATCACAATCTTTTAAAGTGTGGGAGGAAAGGCATATAAATGGAAGCCTCCTTTTTTTATTTTAAACATCTCCTGTTTCACTGTTAACACCACCACAGTTTTGCATATCTCTCAAACTGGTGGCTATATTCAGAGCCGCCACGGATGGCCATGCAGATTACGCACAATCAACACTAGGGGGCGCCACTCCCCGCATGAAGACTTCCGCAGTTGGGCTGTCCAGTTTGCACAGCTGTGCATGGCAGCCTTGTTTTTTCTTCCTGGTTTAAATGTTGAGTTTAAGAAGCCCTTATTTTAAATTTCTGCACAAGTAGCAGTTTTCACTGATGCAATTAAGAAATTAAAATACACATATGGTATAGAGAATAATGAAATCAGAATAAGAAAAAACTCCTTAGGTGACACAACTGTATGTGTTTGTCAAAATCTGTAGAACTGTGCACAAGAAAGGGTGGATTTTACCGTATATAAATTATACCTTAATTTTTAAAAAAGGTTAAGATCACCTAGATATAAAAAAGTCTTCGAGTTTAATGAACCATAATGATTATCATTCACTATTAAACCTCCACAGGTCAGAAAAAACACATCAGCCAGACATTAAGGGTACAGGAGAAACCCATAAAACTAAAACGATAAATCTAAGTAAGTTCACTCTGGAATCAGTGAAGTTGCTGATAAGGTTGTCCGTGGCACACCTGGATAAAAGATCAGAAAGTTAGCTTGACTTTTTTCACTTGAATGGTGACCAATTGTTTTGGCATTCTGTACATCTCAGCCTTACCCAGAGTACAAGGACAGTTCTAACTAGTTTTTTTTTTTTTAAAGATTTTATTTATTTGAGAGAGAGAACACAAGCAAGGGCAGAGGGAGAAGCAGACTTTCTGCTGAGCCGGGAGCCCCACGCAGGGCTCAATCCCAGGACCCTGGGATCATGGCCTGAGCCGAAGGCAGACGCTTAACCCACTGAGCCACCCAGGCACTCCCTAACTAGTTCCAATCAGGAGGATGGAAGTACTCCGGTTTTGGATGATGTCTTTAAAGAGAGGCAATATTCAAGTTTTTAGGTCACAAACAGCTGCTCTACATGGAACCTCTGCACTGTAATTTATGTACAAGCATGTGTGATTGATGTGAGCGTGCATGCCGGCAGCTGCATTCGTTGTGACTCATCACAGATGTGGTCCAGAGACCCCACTTGTAGCCATACTGACTAGACCTTCCTGTGCCCCGAAGGTACACATGTCACAGTAAGGATTTGGGAATAAAAGCTTCGAGGACAGGTATACAAATCATTGCATCTGCTTTTGTGTCACCCTGGGCTCCCCATCTCCAGGAGTGCCGAAGTGGAAGGTCTGGGTTTTATGGCCACAGGATAGCTGTGAAAGGCTGAATCTCTACCCCATAATTGCACTGTAATAAAAATCAAGGCTGAAAGTCCTATTTGAGTTTAGCCACAAAATGAGTCATAGGAAAAGTGCATCTTATCTTGCTAATGTGGAGAAACTGAACACTGCTACCACTGCTGTTATGATGAGTTGGAATTGACAGAGACCATTTTTAGTTTGGGATTTTTCTATGCTGGGGCCAGCACACCATCCTCCCCTTACCTAGGTTTCCCTTAATTGCTCATGGCACCTGGGTCCAGCTTCGCGGAGGATTTTCTGCGGATGTGTAGTGTTGCCTGCCACGTACAAACACACATAATCTCCCTCCATTTGTGATGGGGTTATGTCCTAATAAACCCATTGCATATTGAAACTATCATAAGTTGAAAATGCACTGAAGACACTTAATCCACCGAACATCATAGCTTAGCCTATCTACTTTAAGTATAGCTCAGAACACTTACATTAGCCTATTCTGGGCAAAGTCATCTAACACAAAGCCTATTTTATAATAAGGTATTGAACATTTCATGTAATTTATTGACTACCGTACTGAAAGTGAAGAACAGAGGGTTGTGTGCGTCCAGAGCAGTTGTAAGTATATCGATTCTTGCCCTGGTGACCCGTGGTCGTGTGAGCTGTCGCGGCTGCCGCTGCTTCAGCACAGGACACGGTATCGTGCCGCACAGTGGGAGTCTGGGACAGCTCAAAACCCCAAATTCCAAGTACAGTTTCTACTGAGTGCATATTGCTTTCACACAATCCTAAAATCAAAAAATCATTAGTTGAACACTGTAAGTTGGGGACTGTCTGTGCTCACTCTTTCCTTAGCTCAGAAACTCAACCCCTGGTGTTCTTAAGCTTTTGGAGAAAAAACAAAGTAGGCACTCACCAGTGGGTCAGGGACTCCAGACTTCAGCAGTAATGGTGGGTCTAAAGGATTAGCAGAATTGTCTGTGAGGACAGGTTTTGCAAAAGGTAGTGTTATCTATTAGAAAGATGTGATTTAATAAGAATTTTAAAACTGCAAGATGTGAAATATTAAATAAGCTTATGTACAGGGTTTGTACATTAGTAAAACAGTTTGCTTTGGAACAAATTTTAGTCTTAGGACACTATCCGGTTTATTTTCTTTTTTAAGTCATCTCCACGCCCAACATGGGGCACAAACTCACAACCCTGAGATCAAAAGCCGCATGCTCTACTGACTGAGCCAGACAAGCGCCCCAGACACTGTCAACTTTAAATTGGTCCCGAGATTTGTAAAGTACATTCTTTCATAGAGTCCAATTATTACCATTGCTCTGTGCTTTAGGAAAAACAGTGTTGTTAATGTTAGGGGAATAAAATCAGTGTCTTCATAAACATAGCTTTTGAAACACCCAGCTTTAGCAGGCAACATCTGAATAATTTAAGCATTTCATACCAAGATTGCTTATTTGGAAAGCCATGAAGATTACTAACAATTCATAGGTTAATATAATGTAGAAAAGGCAACTAATGAATATAGCAAGAGATGATGAAAACAAGTACACTTTTGTCAAATTTACGGATGGCATCAAAGTCAGATATGCCCTTTAGATGGATAGAGAGTTCACTGAAATTGAGTTCACATTCGAGGTGTTTGTGTTTCTCTCTGCTGGAGGTGGGCTCTTTTAGGCTTGTCATTGTAAAGTCTGTCCAACCCCCAACCAGCAGAGCACAACTCTTGGTAGTGCTAACTCAACAGTTCCATCAGTGTGATCTTTATACTTTTAGGAAATAAACATAATATACTACCTTTCTCTTAAAAGATGTAAATAAAATAAACATGAGCCACTATAACATTTATTCTATATTAAGAGTCATACATATATTAATTCAGGTTGAAACCTTTTTCTACAGAGTATTTCTTAAATATTAGCATCTGATCCACAGTCCTATAGTACTGATTTTAATGAGAAATTACAATATGGAATTTTTACTTTCATAATAGCTCATCCACTTAACATTTTTACAGACAAAGAACTACTATAAATATGTAACATTATGCAGGCTTTTTTTCTGCACCTGTTCACAAATCATAATGAATATAACTGTTTAAATATTTAGAAATGGAATGCTTTCAAACTGTCCCTGTATTTAGATGACCACCTCCCACACTGGACAAATTAACCACGTTCTCTTTATTCTCTTGTCTATGGCACTCATGATGTTCCTTGCCTGTGGCTCTTTGCCTTAATCCCTGTCCCAGTTCCTCTGGTTGCTGTTCCCTAGCTTGAGCTCTTGGAGGGCTGGGAGCCTGTCTCCTTTACAGCGTTGGGCATATGTTATACCCAACACATGTTGAACCAAACTGAATTTAATTAGGACATCTAAATTTTATGTAGCTTCCTTCTGTTTAATTTTTGTAACTAAGGATTACAAGAACTTTTTTTCAAAAATGTACCACAAAATGTACTATTGACTGAAATTTTGAATTCTGTATAATAAGAAACTTTATGTTACACAATAAAACATCACAGGAATTTGAACCTAAAGAACCTGAAACCATAAACAAGGACTTTTAAAAAACGTAGAAATGGCAGGCAGAAAAGTCAACCCCTGATGTACTGAGTATCAGATGAAATTAGAAGACTTTACATATCTGAATAAAGTTAACATTAAAAGGATCTTTCCAAACAATGGGATTCTAAAGCCTAACAATTATTTTAAAAATTCTGCTCTACCCCCCCACCCCCTGCAAATTAACTCTTTAACCCTAAAAAATAAGGCAACTTGTCATTGTAAAGTCTGTCCAATCCCCAGTCAGCAGAGCACATTGATGAAGTTAACTCTGGATTGCATGCAGAAGCCACATTTGGCTGGTGCCCTCCCATGACCCACATCTCTAACTTGACCTTTAGCAGTATGGCTTTTCACAGACACTGGTGAAATAAGATTATCTCTCAGAAATAAATCAGAGAGTTTCTTAGATTCCACTAAATAGTAGACCAATTAAGATCGTCACAAACTTTGTGCTGTCAAATGCATTACCTTGAAAGAAAATTATGCAGACAGGTTTTCTGAAGAATCCCATTTGTGCCACATGCTTATTATTCTTTCAGGTGGAGGTGGTGTCAGGGAACATAATTTCTGTTTGAAAGTTCTTTTGTTTTCTGCTATCTTTACTTAAATGTTACCCAGTACTATTTTTATATCCTATAAAGTACTTTGAGAAAATGTTAAGTGAATAGTGCTACATAAAATAGAAGAGGGTTTTCATATTCACTGGGTTGTAAAGCAAAGTGAATAATACTTGACTCTTAAAAGGGAGAAGATAATATGCTGAAAAAATTAACAAGTATCCAATAAACCAACGCACCTTGTAAAATTCTGAGTTCAAAGGGAAACTGAATCCCAGCTAATTAATAAAATGTTCATTAAAAGCAGCATTTATCACAGCAAATGTAAATGAAAATTAATGTGCTATTATTAAATTGTCTTTTAAATGATCATTTTAATCATATCAAATGTAGGTATGAACTGAATAGGGACCTATTTACATACATTTAATGTCTTGCATATAAGGTCCAATTGCTTAAAATAAATACTATTGAAATGAAACATATTTTATAAGAGACTTCCAAGTTATCTGATCCCTGCTTATTTCTATAACAAAACAATTTGGATCATCTTAGAATTCATTTTAATAGGATTTGGCCATGTGGCAGGTATACTCAGATTGAGACCAATTAATTTCTGGATTCATTTTTCAGACTGGAACCCTATTTATTTAATTCACCAGATATTCTCAATAGAAAAGATTAAGGAGGAACCACTTAAGAATGGATGCAGGTAGAGTACACATCTTATCACAAAAACAATCAATTATAATACATTCTAACCAAAAATATATATCAAACCATAGTAGGAAAAAAAAAAAGTAGAAACCCAGGACTAGAGAAAGTGTTATTTTCTTAACAAAAATAATTAGTTACACATATTTACCTCATACCTGTTTTTAAAACTCCCAAATATGCCTAAGCCTTCCAAAATATTTTCAATCACTTGTAAGTGTTATACTTTGTGTTCATTAGAGATTACTAAAAAACCTAGCAATGCAAGTATATATTGGCTTGAGCTATTCTTGCAATAAATAAAGACAGGATTCCTTAAAACACTGTAAAATGCACCAACTTTGATCAGATTTTTAAAAATTGTTTACTTCTAAATATGATATGATATTTGCTGGTAGCCATCCAAGTCCATTAGCACCACATATAGTGAATTAAAAAGAGTATTTTTAGGGAGAATGACTTAGCAGTCTTTTTTTAATGTTTAAAAATTGTACAACTAAAAGAAATTCATTTCATGGGTCATATGTTTTGAAAATCCACTTCTGTGTTGCTAAATTGAAGGATTTTTGTGGGTTTCTCCTCTCAAGATTACAGGCATGAAGGTAAGAAAGTCTGGGGGAATGATTTTGCACTTCAGCAAAGAATCTTGCTAATAATATCCATTATTTGGTTCAGTTCCAATGTCAGATTAGGTTTTTCTGCCAGAGGTCTCAAGATGTACTCACAGCAAGAAACAAAGAAGGTTCTATAGGACAAATTAGCACATACTTTCTATACGTAAGCCATAAATAATGCAAGAAGTCACCAGATCATTTACACTCATCTAAAGTACACTCTTTTCTCCAAGAATGTACAAATCCTCTTTAACAAATACTTTGCAACTCGAGTGGAAAGCTCTTTATACTTCATCTACTGTCAGAGTAACGCTGTCCCTCCGTTTAGTCAGTGGGGACTATACAATTTGGACCTTTACCTGTGAGGTAGGGAAGTGTGTTGCAGTATTATGGCCATTTCACACAAGGAAAGATTGAAATGGAATTACTTTTTCAAAAAACATGGCAATTATTGATGAGATCGATGATTTAAATAACCAGATAAAATGCAGATAAGCCCTTCTCGTTACATTAAGTTCATTTTTTTTTTTTTTTTTTTGGTAAGGGATTAGCTGGATTGAACATACTGATGAAAAAGTTAATTTTCAAAATCCATGTAAAGTGTTTGTTACTAGTGTCTCTGGACACAGGCACAATGAGAGAATACAGACATTTAAAATACCATGTGCTTTAGCAATAACTTTTCACTTCCTATTCAACCATGAACTTGGCTCATTCTTGATCAAAAGTGAATAATATGTTCACTAAGTTATTACGATTTCCTGGGACTTTTACTGCCAGGCTGGCTGTGAATTCCCTCTTTGGGGGAGGTGGAGGAAAGTGGTCTCTCGAGGCACAATCCTGCAAGATGAGTCCTACGTTTTCTGTGATCATTTGTTACTTGGGCAGTTTGCCTTCTCCTGGATGGAACACAGTATTTCACTCTTCTTGTTTTTGCTGTTGCTGTTGTTTAGTTTTTTGGGTTTTGTTTCTCACTTTTCAGCAGATGCCCCCATGCAGAAATGGGTTTAGACAGGTCTGTTTGAGGCAGAAAAAAGATGGACAGGGAAAATGCACTGCCTATTTCCACACCCTTGCACTTGGTAATTATTTGCCTATTTGAAATAAATTGTGAATGGCTTTTGTACGATATTTAAGCAAGACGAGAAAAACATTCATGTTTAATTCAAATATGCACATTCTGCTGAAATTAGGAAAAGGCAATATTTTTTTTTTTTGAGGTAAGACTACTGCCTATGAGTGTAACAACTGTAAATCACACATTCACAAAAACAGCTCACCTTATTCACCATTTTAAACATAAAAGTGCACTGTAAAAAAATTTTTTTGAAAGTCGAACGTGATGTTAACCTATACACAGGATTGAACTATCAAAAGGAAACCAGGCTTTGTGACATCAGAGAATATTAAAGAGTTTCTGGCATACCATAAGTGCTCAATAAATACAACTTCCTCCCCCCAAGCACCCCAACTTCCGCATGTCATTTTAGCAATTCCCTGTATGTCACTTGCATTGCGATCTGCACTAACTTCCTCCAAAATCCAGAAATGACTGCATTTCAATGGTAGGAGAGTTTTATAAACTAAATTCTTTAGCACTTCTGGGCTGGAACTGTACCTGTAAATTCCATGGATGATAAACCTCTCATTTGTAATTGAATAAGAAATGCCACAAATATGCAAAATAATTTAACATGAAGCTTTTTTTTTTTTTCCTTCCATGATCTGGAAATTAAGTCACTGTAGAAGATTGTTCACTTTATTATCATCAGAGGCCATTTCATTAACCAGCTGTTCTATAGACAATTGGATAGCATTCTTGACAAGAGAAGAAGCTGTTTCTATTAAGAGTGTTTCGTATTGTTCTGAAGTTCTACCCTCAAAACCACTATCATTAGCAAAAACCCCTACTTGCTCATTTTCAATTGAAATTAAGAATTGCTTAGGGACATTTTTAGATTTCTTAACATCAAATTCACTGATTTCAGTGTCTGTAATAATAATAGCAATTGGCTCCATTCTTTTGCTTTCTTCTGGTTTGGGTTTCTCTGCAGTGACCTCATTTTCTCTCAGCTCTGATTCCTGGCTCAATTCAGTATCTTTCTGCTCACTCTCTTCAGCTATAATCTCTCTACTTTCATGCTGTTCCCAATTTGGTCCACTTGCTAGGATATTGCTTCTGGCTTCTTCCACAATTTGCTGATCTGGGATGGCAGGTGAGGGAGGAACATCAGAAACCACTGGTGGCTGATGTTCTGTTTCTGAAGTTTCAAGTGGGCTTGCTTGCTGGGGTTGGACACTTTGTTTTTCCTCAGTCATTTCAGTATCTCTTTCAAGAATTAGTGTTCCTGGGTGAATGGCAGAACGCCCCGTATCTAACCCAAGTTCTACTGAAATCACTTTTTCTCCAGCTGTCGTTGTGCTGTTGCTCACATTTGGTTCACAGACCTCATCACCCCCTTTCCGTGAGACATCTTTACTTATATCCTGGGGCAGCTTGGTCTTTACTGCCTGGTCATCTGGTTGGGCTGGAGCTTTTGTATCCAGATGCTCAGCCTCTCCCTGCACTCTGATGCTGCAGTCCGAGTCTTCCATAATTTTGGAATGATTACTTCGTTTCTCTCCTTTTGAGAATTTTATGCAGGGAATCTTAAGTCCGGATTTTGCCTTTTTCTTAGAAAGATCAGCATCCTCAGCACTGATTTCAGGTTGCACTTTGGCCTCAAAGGGCTTTTGCTGCTTTGAAGATTCTGACCTTTTCCTGCGTGTTACAAGACGTTTGATTGAGGCCCAGGCCCCCCCTGGGGGCCGTGGCTGCTCAGAAGCTCCTGCTTCTGGGGGATACTTTCTTGCTGTACCAGCAGCTTCAGAGCTAGCTTTGGGCTTCATTGCTTTGCTTGCTTTCTTTCTTCTCTTGAAGCAAAGCATCGATGCTCTTTCCTCCTGCCTCTCATCTTGAGGACTAACTTCTGTGGGTCTCTTCTCATCCTTGCTTTCAACTTGAATTTCGGAAACCGTGGTTTCCATTTTTATATCACACTCGTTCTTTCTCTAGAAAACTATATTCTCTCTTCCTTAGCAGCCTTTATGACAAAAAGGTGGGCAAAAATATACTAAGTAATATTTCTTCCAGATGTATTCACTCCTTTTGTCTTACTCCATACAGTTGTTTTAGGTGGTTTCTCTGGTGTATAATTCTTGGTTTCCCTCTTACTTGTAATTTCTCTCTTTAATTTCTTCATGAAAGCCCTTTACTGGATAGATTTTTGTTTTATTTAAGGATCAACCTGATGAGAGAAAAAAGAGTGGTATTTTATTTCACCATCAGCCTATCGTTTCCTATAGAAATATTTCAGTTGAATGTGTATGATTCTACCAGGCACGTTTCCCATCTAATAATCTTCTGAAATGACTGGAGAATAAAAAGTACCAAAAAGATTACAATGTGAATCTATTCTGCTCTGTTCTCTTTGTTAAAACTTCAACTTGGATTATTTGCAAATCTGATATCAATTCTTTCGTTGTGCTATCTTTATGGATGTTTATGACTCAAATCCAAGTTAACAGATGACAATAACAAAACAATGAAGGGCAAAGTGATAAGAAAGCTAGGGTGATTTTTATTACATGCAATAAAGAATTCTGCAGCTGCAAAGGATTTTAGAGATCATTCAAGTCCAGCCAGATGAAGAAAATGAGCTCCAGAGTGGGTAGTTGGAGTGCCGAAAGCCATACAGTTAGATAAGGTCATAGCCAGAGTTAGAACTGAAGACTCTGACTCTCCAATGTTCTTTCCATTATACCATAAGGTTTCTGTTCTAAAAATGTATGTTCCATCGGAGAGGTGCTACTTTTCATACACACTCTTGGGAAATTTAACATCACTGTCATTCTCCCCTCTTAAATTTAGTTCTATAATTTTGACATTTTCCCCCCTAAGTATCTACTGTTCAAATGTTTTCCATCATGAGCACATAGTCGAAGGTCAGTAAGAGTGAATGATAATAATAGCTGACATTTATTGAGCAACTCTGTGCTTTAGGATACGCTAAGCCCTTTTACATACATCTCTAATCTTCCCCACATTACAAAATGAGTAGGTGGTGGTATCACTATCTACAGAGGAAGAAACTGAGGCATAGAAAGTTGAACAATCTGCCCGAGATTACACAGCTAGTAGGTAACAGAGATCAGATTCAACCAGATTGCCTGTTTCCGAAGCCCATGCTCAGAAGGTGGGCATTAGAGTTTTATCCGAAAGATGAATTGTTTGGAGATACTAATCTGCGCTATATTCACTAGTCAAAAAATTTTTAATTGTTTTATTTAACCATAAGTCAGCCCATCAATTCATAATTGAACCAAGACTAGACTGAATTCTTGCTATTTTAAAATCAAGCTTTTTAAAAAAATTTTTTCTAAAGATTTTATTTATTTGACAGAGAGAGACACAGTGAGAGAGGGAACACAAGCAGGGGGAGTGGGAGAGGGAGAAGCAGGCTTCCCGCGAAGCAGGAAGCCCGATGTGGGGCTCGATCCCAGGACCCTGGGATCATGACCCAAGCCAAAGGCAGACACCCAATGACTGAGCCACCCAGGCGCCCCAAGCTTTTGAAATTCTTTATATTTTGTTTTCTTGGTTCTGGAACTAATTTGAAAGCCAAATAGGCTATGCAATTGGCAAACTGATTAGTTATATATAAACATAAAATTAATCCACAGAATAGTACGACAGCACCAATGAACACAGATGTGAGGTGATGATCTGACAAAAGCTGTATTAATTTTTGTTGATCGATGTCCTAAAATAAGCAAGGGAACTCTTTTCTTGTACTGTTTTTGTGTAAATCCTTCAGCACTGATGGTTTATTTGGGTAGCTCTTGAGTCTATGAGCCACAAAAGGAACTGGAACTCAGGAAATCAGTTTATGATCTAAGTAAATATTCCCTTAGGTTGGGAGTTACATATTCTATGTCCCTGACAGAAAGACAAAGTCATCCTAGAACAGCGATGGAACTAAAATATGAACATTGTGCAGTGTCCCTCCTCACGCAATGCTTCCATAAGCCCTAGAACCACAGCTGACTACAGCTCTCTTTAAGTCCTCTCACGTCTTGGAGATCTCAGCACCTGAGCGTTTTTACCAACCAGAGGATGTACAACAGAAGTATTGAAATTAGATCATGTTTAAGATGGTACGATTTGAAGTTAACCTGGATTGCCCAAAGACAACTGCCCGTGAAGCTCACTTGAATGTATATTATAGTAGAAATCAAACAAATACCCAAATAAAAGCCTAACTGAAATGGGGAAAATGCAATCTGTAGACGTTCAGACTTTGCAGAATGTTAGTGTGCAAACGATTCTCCTTAACCTGCAGGGTACTTTTATCGCCGCGGAAATCTTCAAGTCCCCGTTGTCATTTCCTGACAGAATCGCAAGTCTAACGCCACTTTTCCCCTTGAGCAGAGAAGCCGGAGGCCAAGAGCAAGCCCTTCGGGGGGAAAGCTGTGACTCTCTCTCAGGGCCGGTGCGGACCCCCGACCCGCCACCCGGAGGAAGGCGGCTCGTTCCGACTGGATGCGCCCCGCGGCCGGAGCCGGAGCGCAGGACCAAGTCCTCAAAAAGGGAAGTGCCGGGGGCGTGGAACAGAGAGCCCAGCTTCAGGCTATCGGCACAACTACAATGGCCAGGAACCCCAAATCACAGTTCCCTCAAATACGGGTAAGGACGGAAGAGCGGTACCCGCAACCCATGCGGCCAGGATGAGCTGAGGGTGGGCGGGCACAGCTGACGAGGATCGCGCTGGCTGGAGGCTCCGGCGGACAAACGACCCCTCCCGGTTCTTACCCCGGCCGGGACTGCGGGTGTCCAGCGGGGACCTTCCGCCCACCCCGCCGCCCAGGCGGCCAGCGGACCTGACACTGGCCCCGACCCCGGTCCCCGCCACCCCCTCGCCCTCCTTCACTTACCGACGGCGCCGGGGTTCCCGGCGACCCTGCTGCCGAGGTCGGGGGGGCCGCTCGCGGGGCCGGGCGCCCAGGCAGCGGGGAAGCCCGACTCGCACCAGCAGCGAGCAGCCCTCTGCCGTGGGACCGCAGCTCGCGGCGCCGCCTCCCCAGAGCGCGGGGAGCGACAGCCCGCGGCTCCAATGCGCGCCTGGCGGGCGGGCGGGGGCGGGGCGGGGCCAGGGCGCGGGGCGGGCGGCGGGGGCGCGGGCGCGGGGGCTCCGCCTGCGAGCGGCTCGCCCCGCGGCGTGGGAGCGCACCTGGCCCCCGCGGCCGCCCCCCAGCCCCCGCGCGAGTCCCCGCGGCGGCAGATGGGGTGGGGACGGGGGCGTGAGCCCCGCATTTTCTGAGACGCAAAGTAGCAACATTTGGTTTTAAATGAGGGGCACTTCCATTTAAGCACCCCCCCCACACACACCGAGTATTTAAAGACACGGCGGATATTACATTTAAAAAGTAGGGTTAAAAACTGTGCAGCGTGAAAGCTTGTTTGGGGGAAAAAATTACATATATGAATTGAAACAGAAAAAAAAACTTTCCTAGGAGTGACTTTGGGTGTAATGGTGTTGTTATGGTCCATTGCTAAATACTCTCAAGAGGCCCAAGACCGCAGACCCTTGTCTCCCTAGTCTAGGCGGCAGGTAGAGGTGATCCGATATGCGTGCGAAGGAGGTCAGAAGGGCACAGGAACCCAGCCCCATCCTTTACACCTTATGTATTTCCAATATCTGCTCAATCTTGTCCCTCTCAGTTAAGCGGGGCTGGGGAACGGGGGATGGCTTCCCTCACAATTCCAGTCCCAATCAGAGCAAAGGGCACAGGCAACATCTACCCTCCAGCCTGACTGGATGGCTAGGTTGCATATTTTCATACATTTTCTGGGTCTTTATCTAAACAAGTTGCTAGCCTTAGTGAAAAGCACTGCAAGCATTTATTTTATTTGTACACATAACGCACTGGTTTCATTAACTAAGGTGTTCCTGTGAGAGCTTAGGTGACATGCTACGGATTTAACATTACCTACGAAGGCATTGCTGGGAGTTCCAGCTGTGGGGTCCTCCCGAGGGTTGGCTCCTCCTGGGCCCTCCCAGGTGTACCATCCAGATGAAGACCCTATTAAGGTGGAGTAAAGAATTACTGAAAAGCAGTTGTACTTACCTCCTTTCTTTGATAGGATCATGATCTTCAGGGAAGTCAATCTCAGTTATCTGCTTTTGGATGTTTTTCCAGGAATATATTTTACCTCTGTAAGATTCTGTAGCTCTCACTGAGACTTAAGAAAGAACCATTAGGACACAATAGCAAAGCTGAATCTAAGTTGTCAGGGTCTTAAATTTACAGGTAAAATTAGAGACAAGAGCTGTAAAACAGGAAAATTCCTAAGCATCTGCCTTAGTTGTAATTAAGAATTCAGTCTATCTTTGTGCAGTCAGCAAACACCAGTCTGTGAAAATGTATTTATATCCCCAGATGGGTTGCTAACCCTGCTGACACTTTTGAACTTTAAACAAGCCAAAAGAAATCCATGCCACTCATTACTAATTGAGATGCTATTACTCGCTGAGACCCAACTTTTCCCAAATCTACTAGATCTAGGTGTTTGCAACAATTTCAAGCAAAAATAAGATGAGCTTGGGGTGCCTGGGTGGCTCAGTCATTAAGCATCTGCCTTCTGCTCAGGTCATGATCCCAGGGTCCTAGGATCCAGCCCCGCTTCAGGTCGGGCTCCGTGCTCTGCGGGAAGCCTGCTTCTCCCTCTCCCACTCCCCCTGCTTGTGTTCCCTCTCTCACTGTGTCTCTGTCAAATAAATAAAATCTTAAAAAAAAAAAAAAAGGGGGCGCCTGGGTGGCTCAGTCGTTAAGCGTCTGCCTTCGGCTCAGGTCATGATCCCAGGATCCTGGGATCGAGTCCCACATCGGGCTCCCTGCTCGGCGGGAAGCCTGCTTCTCCCTCCCCCACTCCCCCTGCTTATGTTCCCTCTCTCGCTGTGTCTCTCTCTGTCAAATAAATAAATAAAATCTTTAAAAAAAAAAAAAAGATGAGCTTATCCAGATGAAGACAGGGTAGAACAGCTGTCTTATTAGGAAGGAGGTGGAAGTGAGACAAGGGATAGGTTAAAACAATAGAGGCCCCCTAACTGACTTGTAGATCTTATTCCACCTTTCTTAAAAAAGGGGGGGGGTACTAATGAAAGGGAACTGAAGGGCGGTAAGAGGTAAATTGATTTTGTATTTGAAGGGAAGATTTTTTTAAAGGTGTATTTCAAAAAACTCATCCCCAGCCTCCACCACACACACACACACACACACACACACACACACACACACTCACAAAGAATATAGTACTATAAATGAAATACTGCACTGTGATTTTTCTTTAGGATATGACTAGAATCTGATGCCACATCTGAGTTTTAAGAAATGTATCCAGTACTTCATGCATGAAAGAAACCTGTCATCCCTGAACTCACTTAAGTGACAGTAAGCTATTACCCATATCACTGTCTGCTACTCCATTAGTAGCTGTTGATTATATAATGAGAAGCAGGCTATAAATATATTTCTCCAATCTGATGAGAAATTATTCTACCTACAGCTTATCTTTTAATATCACCAGACACAGTGTGCCAATAGAATAGCTTGCATATTTGTCTGAACTCATATTTATCTGATCTCAACTGATCATAGCATTTCTCCATCTTGGTCCCCATCCACCCATGGCCTGGGCCTATAGCTACCAAAAAAGATTTATAACTCCTTAGGAATAATTCTTACATTTTAGAAACCTGGGAATAAGCCTTCCATCCCCTTCCCTAGTGCACCATTAAATGAACCTGTGGCTTGTTTTCTGGTATTTTGATCTGTTTCTAGGCACCATCAGGGTTGTACCAGTGAACACAAACAGTAGTTCTGTTGTAATCTGCTTTGCTTGACGGCACACAAATGCTGCCTCTTCTGAATTAGGAGTATACATACATCTCTGGTGCATGGCAACAGTCTCTGAAGTGCAGAAGAGAGGGTCCAATCTGTTTTTTTTTTTTTTTAAGATTTTATTTATTTATTTGAGAGAGAGAATGAGATAGAGAGAGAGCATGAGAGGCGGGAGGGTCAGAGGGAGAAGCAGACTCCCCATTGAGCAGGGAGCCCGAAGCGGGACTCGATCCCGGGACTCCAGGATCGTGACCTGAGCTGAAGGCAGTTGCTTAACCAACTGAGCCACCCAGGTGCCCCGGGTCCAATCTGTTTTATCAGTAACATTACAAATATGGGATGGGAGGGCGCCTGGGTGGCTCAGTTGGTTAGGTGACTGCCTTCAGCTCAGGTCATGATCCTGGAGTCCCAGGATTGAGTCCCACATCGGGCTCCCTGCTCAGTGGGGAGTCTGCTTCTCCCTCTGACCCTCTCCCCTTTCATGCTCTCTCAAATAAATAAAATCTTAAAACAAAAAACAAAAAACAAATATGGGATGGGAAAGCATTAGTGGCCCAGAGAAGGGTTAAGAACAATATCTGGAAGGGCTCCTAGCCCCAAGGTAAAGCCACTGGATCTTGTCTGGCAATACATACTAATATGTACCCCAAGCATTAATGCTTCTGTAGGTCTTGAATTCACGTCTTCAACTGGCCTGCCAATTTTTTTTTTAATCCTTCATGCTGTCTCTTTATCAGTTTTATTTTTTTAAGTAATCTCTACCCCCAACGTGGGGCTTGAACTCCTGACCCTGAGACCAAGAGTCACATGCTCCACCAACTCAGCCAGCCAGGTGCTCCTCTTTATCACACTTCTTAATCACACACTGAAGAATCAATTCCACAAAACCCATGCTATCAATAATTGCTCAGCAGCGTTCTTAACCTCTTTATTTCTTCCCTCTGCTTCTGCCACCTTTTATCATCCCTTCCTTCTGGAGGGAAGTGAAATGGGCACAGCTTTCTGCCTGTCACAAACAGGAAGTCCATTTCTGTGTCGCCTGGCAGGGGCTGGCTTCTAGGAACAGCTCTGATAGACTGAATGCTGGTAAAGAGAGAAGGCTTTAGAGTCAGAGGACTTTAACAGGTTCATCTGGTAGGCAACAGCAGTGCAATTTTGAAGTTTGCCTTTCTGTAAAATGGAGATATAAACCTAATTTACAAATTCGTTCTTCTATAATTTCTCTCTACACGTTTCTAGCCAAAGGCCAGCTCTCATTTTGAAGCTAAAGGTCACTTTTGAGCAATTCCACTGCTAATAATATATCCAACAGATGCTTCTACACAAATTGCATTGATACATAAGAGAATATTCTGTGCTCTCATTTGTAATAGCAAAACCCATGAAACAATGGTAAGTGTCCATCGACAGAGGACTGTTTAAATACTACACAGTGATAACAAACAAGGTGAATCTCAAACTGCTGACGTAGTAAGATCATCAAGATATACTGCCAGGTGGAAAAAAGGAACTTGTACCATTTGAATTTTTACTGAAGACGTATTTTACTCCTACTTAAGAAAATTCTTGTGCGCCTGGGTGGCTCAGTTTGTTGGGCGGCTGCCTTCGGCTCGGGTCATGATCCTGGACTCCCGGGATCGAGTCCCGCATCAGGCTCCCTGCTCGGTGGGGAGTCTGCTTCTCCCTCTGACCCTACCCCCTCTTGTGCTCTCTCTTTCACTCTCTCTCTCTCTCAAATAAAATTAAAAAAAAAAAAAAGAAAAGAAAATTCTTGCATTAGTGATAGTCCATTCATTCCAAGCAATATCTGGTAAAAACAATTTGCATTCCTTATTAGGGCTTTATCATCTTTGGCTTATAAAACTCCACTCACCCTCTCCCACCAATTGTGTTCACTATTCCTATCAATCTTTTTTTTTTCTTAAAGATTTTATTTATTTTTTGATAGAGACAGAGACAGCGAGAGAGGGAACACAAGCAGGGGGAGTGGGAGAGGGAGAAGCAGGCTTCCCGCTGAGCAGGGAGCCCGATGCAGGGCTTGATCCCAAGGACCCCGGGATCATGACCCGAGCTGAAGGCAGATGCTTAACGACTGAGCCACCAAGGTGCCCCAATATTCCTATCAATCTTAAGGATGTAAACCCACATGGCTTTTGGGGATATGAGGAAGCCTCAATCCTTTAAGATGATCTTTAAGTCATTATGTCTGAAAATAGACTGCTTTCTTCCCTTATTTACAGAATGAATTCCCAGCAAGTCCCATTCCAGATGAGGTCTTACAGGACATTTAAAAAAATCATCAAAAACAGTGAACTCTGAGCAGACTGGACCCGCATGATGCTTTGGAACAGGAACCGACATCATTGTGTACAATGTGCCAGGCGCCATACAAAGCATGGTGAAGCTGGGGCTCTGTGCGCATGACTCCTTGGCAATATGCCCCCAAAGCACCGCCATCACTTCTCTGGATGGCAGAACTGTGCTACAACACTGATGTGAACCTAGGGACTTAAAGATAATAAAACCAAGGCCACCAGGGAAAATACTGCTCTGCCAATGCCAGCAGGGTTTACACTGGCATCAGTGGGGACGCAACATCTTCTGGAAGGATCCAGTGCAGGAAGACAAGGGGGAACCGAGATAGAAGCTAAAGAACAAAGAGAAAAGGGAAAACATTTCAGGGGAAAAAAACATTCCGGAGGGAGGGGTGGAGCCCAGGCACAGCTCCATAAATATCTGCTGAACCAACATAGCAGATAGGGTTCGCCTATAGTCAGTGCTTTATGACCATCTTTCCTGAGAACTTAAAAATGAATGGTGCTGAAGATGTGACAGAAATGGAAATTCCAAGGAAGTTCAGGGCAAAAACCTGTATGAGCAATCCTTTCTCAGGTTTAAAAATAAAAAAGGAATAATATAGAAAGGTGTATGATAAAAAGGCACATTCTCTATACCCTACTTCCCCCTCAACCCTATCAGGAGGTCTCCTGATGATGTGTCCTCCCAGAAATCTGCAAGCATGCGCCATTTACCCCTTTAAACACGACAGTGTCATAAAGGACATCTCGCAACTTGCGTCTCCGGCCCTGGGCTCTGCCGGCAAAATGGGCTCCCACAGGATGGCAGACATACTGCAGCACTGTCTGTGAATGCTAGAATTTATGTTTAAACATCCAGATCGCAAAATCATTTCCTTTTATTCTGTGGAACTTCAGTAAAGTAAGCAGACTTGCGCATGATTTATGTTAATTTATACACGATGGTGGGAATTAAGACCAAAGGAAGGCTACTGGGGAGACGCCCGCTCTTGATTGCCTAAGATCTTCAGGGCAGGGGCTGACTTCTCTCGACTTCCCCACACTTCCTAACCAACAGTCAGCCTGAATGGACACCGGCCAAATATGTGGAGCAGCTTCTTGAAGAGGGGCAATCTAGAAGGAAAAAGAAACGAGAAGTAAATGTTCCTCGAAGAGTTGAAACCTTGCCTCTCCCCTGCCCCGCCGCAGCACTCCCCTCTGGTGCTGCCAAAGCCCCTGACATTTCCAGCCTTTCCACGACCACCTCTGTCGGGCTGGCCCGAGGGCCTGAAAACAACACGCGGCACTTGCATCCTGGCTACATGAAGACTGTCCGAGGCCAGGCCAGGCCTGAGCCAGAGGGACACTCCCAGCGTCACAGAAGCCCTCCTGAAGGAAGAACGGTGTTTCCGGGCAGCAAGCACACTGTCTCTTCTCTGTAAGCAGTTACTTCTGTAAGCAGCCATCCTCTGGTTGCTCAGAAGAGTACTAGTTTGCTTCCACCTGGACCTTTACTTTGGTAAACAATGTGAGAGCTTCAGTTTTGCATTATTGCCCTCCGATACCCTTGTCTATTCTAGCGGTTCTCAATTCCTCCCTCCTAGACTTGTAACTCTAGGTCCCTTGCAGCTGTCAGGATTCTCCTTCGTGACTGCCCAGATCAGGATTCGGTTTCCTGAAAACCATGCCTTCCTTTTTCTTGGTTGATTCCCCATCTTGCCGGAGGACACTGCTGAATACCTTCCTAGGAAGCGAGGTGGGGCGGCAAACCTGCACATGTCTGAAAGCCTTTGGATAGATCTGGTGGGTCTAAGTGCAGGTGCAAAGTCAGCTCAAGGGGGTTCCTCCATTGTCGAAAAGCCCCTTACTCTGATAAGAAGACAGGTGTTCACTCTAATTCCCGTTTTCTCATAGACAAGCCATTTTTTTCTTTTCTGGAGAAGACTTTTTAGGATTACATTTTTAATGTTTTTGAAATTTCAACTGGATGTGTCTAGGGAAGGCTTGTTCATTGTGATGAGTACTTGGGGACGTTTCCCTTAAGATCCCAAGTATTCCCGGACTGGTCCTGCTTCCTTTTCTTTTCTATTTTCAGGGACATTTACTCAACTCCTGCCTGCTATCTACTCAAAGTACACCGACCCTTAGCCCAGCCTCCATGGCAGTCCCTCCAGAGTTCACTAGACGGCGGCTTTCTCCCCTACACTGCTCCGTGACAAGCCATGCTCTTCTTCCAAAACTGGAATATTTCCTTCATTGGTTACGCCAACTCTCCCCTCAATGATGTTTGGAAAGAAAGTTTTGAAAGCATTCGAATTTGCATTTTCAGAGCTTTTGCTGGAATCCCATAATTCATAAATATACCTCAAAGGAAAAAAGCAAAACTCTTACCAGTAACAACTCACCTGTTTTAGAACAACCCATTCACCTGTTCAGTTTCAGGGTCCAAATCAATATCATAGAAACAGGGCCGTGTGGGGAGTCCAGGCATCGTGCTCATCTAGGAGATGTGAAATAGCATGAAAAATAAAGTGATCTTTGTTTCCACCTTCCCTTCAGATAAAAAGCCCGAGGCACAAAATAGAATATTATTTCATAGTTGTAAATAAATTGGTACCCTTCTTGTTACACACTGAAAACCAAGTCACTGATCCTGTTATGACCCCAAAGAGAAACCCTCATGCCCTTCAGCACGCCAAATGCCAGGCTTCACTACCGTCTTCCACACTGACAGTTGTAACAAGAAGTAGCAGGAGGTCCTTCCACCTTCATGGTCTAGGGGAGAGGCTGGAGAGGCTGAATCACCTCCTCCCCTCTCACGAGACCAAAAGGAGGTACAAGGCTTGTCTGCTTTTTAATTTTGTTTTAACAAGTCTTGCATCAATGCCTGTATTATTTTGCTTCAGGAACACATTAGAAATTAGCGTCCTTTAACTTGGGCCAAGACATTTCTGTACAAAGTCTAGATAGCTTTATAACCACTATTCTGACTGGGCCAGTTTGGCCTTCTAAAACTGAGCTTGTAATGCCATAGATTACATTTGTACTTACTTCTTTTCTCAAGACTGGGCTTTGACAAATATCTACTTAGCTGCAGATCCATAAGGCTTGTAAGTAAAAGCTCAGTACACTTTCACCTGTAACAGTGTCTTGTAAAACGAATAAATACAAGTTCCCAATCAGATCCAGACAGGAGAATTTAAGCTCAACTTCTACAACTTAACTATAACTTACCAGAACATTCTACAGGGATCTCATATTAGTCTCTATTCGTGAACTCTGTAAGCAACTGCTGGGTGTGGGAACAAGAAGGGGGAAAAGGAAGGGATTGTTCCTGAGACCTAGCAGAGAAGCCTGAAGAGGACATCAAAGAGACTGAGCGTGTGCCCACTGATACAGACAGAGATGTGCATGGTGTAGAAAACCGTAAAGATGGCGCCCAAAACAGTGATTCAGATTTTCGTATTTTTACTCCCTCCCAAAGAGGATTCCCCCCGCACCCCCCGCCGTAAACACTGGCAGTTGTCTGACCGTTGTTGTTCCATGATGATATTGCCCCACGCTGAGAGCTGAGGGGAGCAGGGCACAGATCGTTAATAACTTGCCCAAGGCCAGAACCAGCAGTGAAAACTGTATGTGGCTTTCACGTTACATACTTTTGACTCTTTAATGCCACTTCCTACCACTTTCTTAAAATCCTGAAAGAGGGATGTGCCTCCATTAGGAGATCTACTGGCTTCTTCTTCATCGTGAATTGGCTGTTTGATAGGTCAGTCTTGTACTGCAGGTAAGGACAAGCTGCAGGTATAGGACACCGGGCAGATCAAAGGGGGTATCAAAGGGGGTAAGCCAGGCACAGGGCAGCTGTTAACCTGGGATGGTCAGCTCCTCTTTCCATATGCATACGATTCCTAAGATAAAGAAGAATCTGATAATGAATGCATCTTGAAGTGGAAATAGGCGACCTCACTTTTCACATCTACAGGGTTCACTTGCATTTTAAGGGCATTTTCTTTATTCAGAAACAATGAATTCCCAATGAGTTTCAGGCCTAAGCTCCAGGCCTGTCAAGAAGACCCGGGACAGGGAGAGCCTCTGTCCCTACTTCAAAGGACGCTTGGCAGGACTGAGTTCATCTGCGAAAGGCGCCCAGTGAATGTCAGCTATGATTATACGTTAGCACTATCGCAGATGATCGATGAGGCCTGTCCCAGATTCAGTCAAGGTCATACTGCCCCTGGGAAGCAGAACTGTTATTTGTGACAAGCAGTCATGGCTTCATCCTTGAACCGACACCCGGATGGTCCACAGCCAGAGGACCAGTCCTAACGGGCCTGACGCCAGCTTGCTGCTCAGTGAGGAGCTCCGCTCTGGCAGCGCTTGCCCGGCAGCTTTGGTGGCCCATCTCAAGACGCGAAGCCCCGATGAACCAGCCTGCTCTGCGCCTGTAGCACTCACTTACCGTGCCTACCAAGGGGTACAGAAAACCGGCCCCGACACTGGCGCGGATGTCACGGATGGGCAGGACAAAGCCTGTGGGCACACCCTTTTGCTCTGGGTTATGAGACAAGGACAAGTGTGTCTTGGCCATGCAGATGGGCAGGTGCCCAAAGCCCTGAGGAGAAAAGGGAAGAAGCAGGACCAGTGAAAAGCTGACAGGGCAACCAAGCGCACCTGGGCACTGTGATGATACCGATTCTTCCATTTATTTAAAACATCCAATTCCCTTTATACCCACCTGGACCTCACCGACCCCGAGCTCAGTTATTAGAGATCCAACAACAACAACAAAAAAGAATCTCTGTTGGGTGAGAGAAGCAAGGACCCACAACCATATTCCAAAAGTGAGTATTGTATTTTCATCTACATAACCAATTAAAAATGGTAGGTTGGAGCA
The DNA here is from genome assembly GCF_964656455.1 of Halichoerus grypus. Taxonomy (NCBI): domain Eukaryota; kingdom Metazoa; phylum Chordata; class Mammalia; order Carnivora; family Phocidae; genus Halichoerus; species Halichoerus grypus. The sequence goes on along the minus strand of NC_135719.1, from coordinate 116,560,406 downwards.
GATGTGAGAACACAACTGAAGGCAGGCTCTTAATATTTGAGGAAGGCACTCCCTATTTTTCTTGGCTTTTCCACATATTCATATACCACCCCTGGGCAGATAAAGGCCTGGACCACCTCATCCAAACGCAGTATTCAGAGGGGAGAGGGCTAACACCCAGAAAAGCAAGGCAGTGGGCACCCCGCAGGGCTAGGAGAACTCGGGGGCTCTGCTCCCAGGCTGCTCTGTAAAGAAGTGACAGAAAAACCGAATATATACCTGTTTTGTGTAGACTTCAACTTTGTGTTGAGCTTCAGGAAGCAGTTCAATGTCATCAGCCCCATAGATCTTCTGTGCAATGATCCTGATTTTATCCTCAATCGGGAGCTAATAGACAGCAGAGAGAAGGGGGATCCATGACTGGGTGCACATGATGATGCTGAACTGGGACAGGGCCACGTTCCAGGTCAGAGTTCCCAAGAGGGTGAGAAGATGCTTTTACACACACACACACATGCATTTTTAAAGATTTTATTTGTCAGAGAGAGAAAGAGAGAGCGCCCACACAAGCAGGGGAAGCAGCAGGCAGAGGGAGAGGAGAAGCAGGCTGAGGGGCTCAATCCCAGGACCCCGGGATCATGACCTGAGCCGAAGGCAGACGCTTAACTGACTGAGCCACCCAGGCATCCCTACATACACAAATAGATATGCAGATAGTTTGAGGTATATTTGGATTAGAAACATTTTCTTTTAATACCAAGCTCCAGGGGGAGGAGCAAGATGGTGGAGGAGTAGGAGACCTAAATTTCGTCTGGTCCCAGGAATTCAGCTGGATAGGGATCAAACCATTCTGAACACCTAGGAACTCAACAGGAGATCAAAGAAAATAGCAGCAACTCTCTGAACAGAAAAGCGACCACTTTCTGGAAGGTCGGACGTGCGGAGAAGTGAATCCGAGGCGGTATTTGGGAGGATAGACGGCGGGGGAGGGGGCCTTTGTCGGCCGCTTCTGGCAAGTGATAGAGCCACGGAGCACAAAATCGGAACTTTTAGAAGTCGGCTCCGCTGAGGGACGTCGCTCCAGTGGCTTAGCGGGGGGGTAGAACCCTCGCTGGGACAGTGTGGTCTCAGGTCCGCCGGGGTCACAGAAAGACCGGAGGTGCCTGAGTGCGGCAGAGCTCCCAGGTATGGGAGCAGGGAAGCCGGCTGCAGTGACGGAGCCAAGGAGTGGGCTCTCAGCTCGGGGTTGCCATAAACCGTGATCCGCGGCACAGTCAGGCCACCGCCCTTCCAGCAGGGACCCAACAAGCGGCAGATCCGGGGAGACTCCCCTTCCTCCCCCAGGAGGAGCGGCGCGGGAGCGCACCACAGGGATCTGCTGGGTTTGGAGACTCCACACGGGGTCGGTTGCCAGAGACAGAAGCGCTCGGTCACAGGCCGGGTGAGCATGGAGTGCGGCCAGAAGAGAGGGAGACGGGAGTGACTGACTGCTTTTCTCTGGGGGCGCACTGAGGAGTGGGGCCCCGAGTTCTCGGCTCCTCTGGGGCAGAGACTGGGAGGCCCCCATTTTCATTCCCATCCTCCAAAGCTGTATGGAAAGCTTGCAGGGAACAAAAGCTCCCGAGAGCAAACCCGAGCAGATTACTCAGCCCAGACCAGGCAAGGGCGGGGCAATTCCGCCTACGGCAAAGACATTTGGGAACCACGGCAACAGGCCCCTCCCCCAGAAGATCAGCGAGAACAGCCAGCCGAGACCAAGTTTACCGATCAATGAGAATGGCAGAACTCCAGTGCTAGGGGAATACTGCACATAGAATTCATGGCTTTTTTCCCATGATTCTTTAGTCTTTCAAAGTTAATTTTTTTAATTTTCTTTTTTTTTTTAATTTTCCTTTTTTCCTTTTTCAACCAACATCTTATCAATCCCTTTTTTAAAAATCTTTTTTATTTTTCATTTTTAGAGTCATATTCTATCCCTTCATTGTAGTTAACCTTATTTTTGGCATATATATATAAGTTGTTCTCTCTTTAAAATTTTGGGATACAGTTTCTTCTAATAGACCAAAATATACCCTAAATCTCTAGTGTATGGCTTTGTTCTAGTCTCCTGCCTGATCACATTCTCCCCCCCACTTTTTTTTAAATTTCTCTTCTTTCTTTTTTCAACCAACTTATCAATTCCTTTTATAAAATCTTTTATAATTTTCATCTTTACAGTCATATTCCATCCCTTCATCGTATTTACCCTTATTTTTGTACATATATAAGTTTTTCTTTCTTTAAAATTTTGGGAGGCAGTTTCTTCTAACAGACCAAAATACGCCCAAAATCTAGTGTATGGCACTGATCTATTCACCAGCCTGATCATATTTGATCATATTCTTTTTTCTTTCTTATCTTTTTCTTTTTTTTTTTCTTTTTTCTTTCTTTCCCTTTCTTTTCCCCCGGTTTCAGTCTCTAATGATTGGTTTACTGTATATTTTTCTGGGGTCATTGTTACGCTGTTAGCATTTTGTTCTTTCATTCATCTATTCTCCTCTGGACAAAATGACAACACGGAAAAAATCACCTCAAAAAAAGAACAAGAGGCAGTACCAACTGCCAGGGACCTAATCAATACGGACATTAGTAAGATCTCGGAACTAGAGTTCAGAATGATGATTATAAAGATACTAGCTGGGCTTGAAAAAAGCATGGAAGATATTAGAGAAACCAAACCCTTTCTGGAGAAATAAAAGAACTAAAATCTAACCAAGTCAAAATCAAAAAGGCTATTAATGAGGTGCAATAAAAAATGGAGGTTCTAACTGCTAGGATAAATGAGGCAGAAGAGAGAATTAGTGATATAGAAGACCAAATGATGGGAAATAAAGAAGCTGAGAAAAAGAAACAACTACTGGATCACGAGGGCAGAATTCAAGAGATAAGTGATACCATAAGACGAAACAATATTAGAATAATTGGGATCCCAGAAGAAGAAGAAAGAGAGAGAGGGGCAGAAGGTATATTGGAGCAAATTATAGCAGAGAACTTCCCTAATTTTGAGAAGGAAACAGGCATCAAAATCCAGGAGGCACAGAGAACCCCCCTCAAAATCAATAAAAATACCCCTGACATCTAATAGTAAAACTTACAAGTCTCAGAGACAGAGAGAAAATCCTGAAAGCAGCTCAGGAGAAGAGATCTGTAAACCTACAATGGTAGAAATATTAGACTGGCAACAGACCTATCCACAGAGACCTGGCAGGCCAGAAAGGACTGGCATGATATATTCAGAGTACTAAATGAGAAAAATATGCAACCAAGAATACTATATCCAGCTAGACTGTCATTGAAAATAGAAGGAGAGATAAAAAGCTTCCAGGACACACAAAAACTAAAGGAATTTGCAAACACGAAACCAGCCCTACAAGAAATACTGAAAGGGTTCCTCTAAGCAAAGAGAGAGCCTAAAAGTAACATAGACCAGAAGGGAACAGAGACAATATACAGTAACAGTCACCTTACAGGCAATACAATGGCACTAAACTCATATCTTTCAATAGTTACCCTGAATGTAAATGGGCTAAATGCCCCAATCAAAAGACACAGGCTACCAGATTGGATAAAAAAACAAGACCCATCGATATGCTGTCTGCAAGAGACTTATTTTAGACCCAAGGACACCTCCAGATTGAAAGTGAGGGGGTGGAAAACCATTTACCATGCTAATGGACACCAAAAGAAAGCTGGGGTGGCAATCCTTATATCAGACAAATTAGATTTTAAAACAAAGACTATACTAAGAGATGAGGAAGGACACTATATCCTACTTAAAGGGTCTATCCAACAAGAAGATCTAACAATTATAAATATCTATGCCCCTAACATGGGAGCAGCCAATTATATAAGGCAATTAATAACAAAAGCAAAGAAACACATTGACAACAATACAATAATAGTAGGGGACTTTAACACCCCCCTCACTGAAATGGATAGTTCATCTAAGCAAAAGATCAGCAAGGAAATAAAGACTTTAAATGACACACTGGACCAAATGGACTTCACAGATATATTCAGAACATTCCATCCCAAAGCAACAGAATACACATTCTTCTCTAGTGCCCATGGAACATTCTCCAGAATAGATCACATCCTAGGTCACAAATCAGGTCTCAACCGGTACCAAAAGACTGGGATCATTCCCTGCATATTTTCGGACCCAATGCTTTGAAACTCAATCACAAGAGGAAAGTCAGAAAGGACTCAAATACATGGAGGCTAAAGAGCATCCTACTAAAGAATGAATGGGTCAACCAGGATATTAAAGAAGAATTAAAAAAATTCATGGAAACAAATGAAAATGAAAACACAACTGTTAAAATCTTTGGGATGCAGCAAAGGCAGTCCTAAGAGGAAAGTATATAGCAATACAAGCCTTTCTCAAGAAACAAAAAAGGTCTCAAATACACAACCTAACCCTACACCTAAAGGAGCTAGAGAAAGAACAGCAATAAAACCTAAACCCAGCAGGAGAAGAGAAATAATAAAGATCAGAGCAGAAATCAATGAAATAGAAACCAAAAGAACAGTAGAACAGATCAACGAAACTAGGAGCTGGTTCTTTGAAAGAATTAATACGATGGATAAACCCCTGGCCAGACTTATCAAAAAGAAAAGAGAAACGACCCAAATAAATAAAATCATGAATGAAAGAGGAGAGATCACAACCAACACCAAAGAAACACAAACAATTATAAGAACATATTATGAGCAACTATATGCCAGCAAATTTGATAATCTGGAAGAAATGGATGCATTCCCAGAGATGTATAAACTACCAAAACTGAACCAGGAAGAAATAGAAAACCTGAACAGACCTATAACCACTAAGGAAACTGAAGCAGTAATCAAAAATCTCCCAACAAACAAGAGCCCAGGGCCAGATGGCTTCCCAGGGGAATTCTACCAAACATTTCAAGAAGAATTAATACCTATTCTTCTGAAACTGTTCCAAAAAATAGAAATGGAAGGAAAACTTTCAAACTCGTTTTATGAGGCCACCATTACCTTGATCCCCAAACCAGACAAAGACCCCATCAAAAAGGAGAATTACAGACCAATATCCCTGATGAACATGGATGCCAAAATTCTCACCAAAATACCAGCCAATAGGATCCAACAGTACATTAAAAGGATTATTCACCACGAC